>NW_022196895.1:83472720-83476517 GCF_008632895.1 Mastomys coucha
AGCCCTGACTGTCCTGGAACTCACTCTGTAGGCCAGGCTGGCCTCAAACTCAGAAATCCGCCTGTCTCTGCCTCCCAGGTGCTGGGATTAAAGATGTGTGCCACTACCACCCGGCAGACAATTTCTCTACTTGACATAACCATGAAACATTTCAGCCTTTGCAGTAAGATAGATAAGAGACTCAGCTATGGGAGTCGTGGAAGAGCATTAGTAAGGAATATATCTTTCCAGAAAAGCTGATTGATTGGTAGAATCCCACGTGTCTAGCTTGTTGTGCTGTAGGCCAGTCACCATTCCTTTTTCTTCCTGTGATGTCATCAACTCCTACCATGGTCATCTCTGTATTAGCATCTAAAAGTTCTCATACTGTGCTTGGTATCTCCTCTGCTACCCCTTGGGCAATTTTACCTTTATATAAAGTTTGTTTTAATTGCATTACCTTTAGCTTATCAAAAACGATAGGGGCTGAAGATGTATCTTCTGGTAGAGTGCTAATTTCATCTGCCAGAGGCCCTGAATCCAATGTCCTACAAGACTACCAACAATAGAAAAGTATAGTTGTAGATAGGTGTAGAGTCTCTAGGCTGTAATCCCAACACTTGTGAGACTAAGGTAGGTTTACTATGACATCTATGCTAAGGTGAGCTATACAGTGAGTTCTGGGATAGCCTGGACTGCAAAGTGATACTCTCTCTCATTGGATCAAAAGTAAAATGAATGAGAGAAAAATGAAGTGAAATGGAAAATTAAAATAATATTTTGCGGTTACTAGTCTCCTCAGAATCTTGAACCCTGACTCCAACTAAATATCTGAAAATGATTTCTGGCAGATACTTATTATCACTTCATCTATCCTCCCATCCGGCTATAAGAAGAATGAGAGTTCAGGATTTATTTATATCTTGATTTTTCACTCTAATAAAACATCATCCCTACATTTGGATGCATTCATCTGTCTTGTTCTTCTGATGTCTGTTCTTTCATTTCATTCTATTGCTATATCTCAGTTGATTTCCTATTTGTTTACAGTTTTAACATTTTCTACAGTTTTTTTAAACCTCATCTATGGCTTTTTTTTATTATCACCTTGATATGCCATACTTACATGCAGATATTCATAATTTAAAATGTAGAAAAATAACATTTGAATCAGTATTATGGGCATCTCCATATTCTCTTTCAATATGATATGCAATAAGATTTTTTTAAAATTTCAAAAGCTTTGTCAGGTGGCTAAAAATTATAGTCAGAGCAGAGATATAAAATATATCATTTACATGTAGAACACAAAACAAGCAATAGTTTTAGTTTCAGAAAAACTGCATTTAAATCCCAATTAGAAATTTAGTGGATGAATATTTCCAGGGAAAATATCTAAACATTCTTGCCATGGTTGTCTCATATATTAAATAGATGCTCATAATAATGTTACTCTGGTAGATTATTTTAGGCATTTCATGACACCATCTTTGTGAAAAATGTTTAGAATATTGACTAATATATAATGAATCCTTGGTTAGTGTTAACAGCATCCAGCACACTGTCTTCACACACACTGTTGATCTGTACTATTCCCCAATAGACTGTATAATTTTGCCTAATGGTTTTGTGTGAGTTTTGAATGTATCTTCATACTGTTAAGTAACAGTTTTGTTTTATAGCCTGGAGCTTTAGCAGGTTTATATGAAGTTGTATATCCATGGCGTGTGAACCCTGGGAGCATATGGCTCCTAATTAGGCTTGATAATGATAAAGGATGACTGTTTAAGAGGTCAGTTTCACCCTCTGGGGGTTGCACTACTTCATAAACACAGAAAAACATAACTGAGACACAGTAGTCAGCTACAGTGCAGTAAAGATGGCCTGTTACTGCTATTAGTATCTAACATGCTGGCATTGCTCCTAAGCCACAGTTGTAGAACAGTCTCAATGATTCCATCACTGACAACACAGTGAAATATTGATACAGTAATTAGTTTTCTGCACCATATGTTCAGAATTTTGCATATAGTTATTATGCAGCCAGGATTCCTGGGCAGATGATTAGGAGAGCAGAAATCTCAGCATGATGTGATGTTTTTGCTGAATGAGCTGTAGCCCTCCCTAACATGAACCAAAGAGAGGTTTCCGACAGCAATAGTAGTCATCGTTGATGTAATAGATACAACCTTAGCAAAAAAAAAAAAAGTAGAACAGCCTTTAATCTTTTCTGTGCTTCCTTTCATTCTCAGCCTTATCTTCAGCTTGCCTGATGGCTGTTTTTTGATGGTACTGACCATCAACTCCCTACAGTAAAGTATGGTTACTGAGTATATATAAAGGGTAGCCATAAGTCATTCTTGTCATTTGCTTTCCAGACATGATTTTCAGTTTTACTAATAGTTGATGCCATAGTTGTGTGAAAGATTACAAAATATCATGGATCCCTAGAGTTGATTGTTTCTTTAGCTATGCTTTTTGTTTTGTATATCTTGGCTCTCCCATAGGAAGTCAGGAGCTAAAGAAGTCTCACAAGCTAGCAGATTCCACAGCATCAATCTCAAGAGAGAGGAAAGAAGTGAATTGTGTGGGCCAAGTGGACTGTGAAACCCAATAGAAGGAGTGGTAAGATTGAGTTTGCCCAAAACCTGTGACTCAGAATTGAGTATGGTAGGTATGGGGCCAGCTTCCTGCTAATCTCTACCCACTCTGGAGCAGTAACCATGACAGTCCACTAAGAAGACCATAACAATCTGTCATATAGCATAAAAACCTAAAATTCTCCATGCTAATAGGGTACCTAGGTAGGCCCTGAGTGTTCAGCTGGTGAATTTGTCTTCCTGGACATTCATTTCTGCAAAAGGTATTTAATCCATAGTTTACCATGAATAAGGTGTGTGCATTCACAATTGCCATCAAATAAAGCAGTCTGGACAAGTGAGGACCCTCTCTTCCTTAAGAATGGTGGCGGGGAGCTTCATCATAAAGAACCTTGCCTAAATATCCAGAGAAGACCTTGTCTCTCTCAGCTCCTCCTTACCCTAGGCACTTAATAGGAGCCAAAGCAGGTTTACTGGTGTCCCATGCTCTGCTTTTCCCTTCCTAGTGCATGATGGGTTGTTTTGAGGGGAAGGGCTGATTAAGGATTTGTTTCCAACTCTCAGAGGTTCACCTGTGGTGCCTGGATACCCAGGCAACAGAACCACAACAATCATTCCAGACTCTGCTGTTTTCCACCTGGGGAAAACACAAACTAAGGACACCCATTAAGGACTGTGTCCTGCCTCCACTTAACTGGAAGCACTTCAGAACCCCAGCTTTTGGGCAGATAGGAAGCCCAGCAGTAGACCACACAAACTTAGGAGCTACTTAGCAAAAGAAGAGAGATAGTATTTAAATAAGTGAGGGAAAGGCATGTTGTTGTTTTTTTTTTTTCCATCTCAAGCTTCTCCAGTATTAAAATCTGTTGCACCAATCACTACTGGGAGCTCATTTGCAGTATATGATAATCTAGAAAAAAATAGAATTATACTGAAGTTGACTCGTCATTTTTTTCTCTGTAAGAAATGTTAAATGAGACCATATCTCAAAGTTAAAATGTTAATGCTATTTAATTTAGGATAGGAAGCATTCCACTGGTCAATATTGCTTCAAAGAAGGCTCAGTACTCAACATAGGTCTTAAATTTATGAATTTTGTGTGCACATTCATGGTTTGTTTTTCATAATTTACTAATACTCTCATATAAAGAATTCATAAGCCGGGCGGTGGTGGCGCACGCCTTTAATCCCAGCACTTGGGAGGCAGAGGCAGGCGGA
>NW_022196895.1:83476527-83512505 GCF_008632895.1 Mastomys coucha
AAAAAAAAAAAAAAAAAAAAAAGAATTCATAAATAAAAAAAATTTGCAGAAATGAGCAGACTCCACCCATATCTGTACATTTCACTGAAATTCTAAAGTTAGGATATATTTATTCATATCAGTATACAATGATATTGTTTTAAACACATGAATTCTATTTAGAGGAATGATGGGTGAGGACAGGAAGTTTCAACAGGTGGTATTCTGGGCTGAAGAGTGGGAAGACAGAGAAGAGTAAACCACAGGTGATGTTTCTCCAGAGGAACACCTAGGGACTAGTGAGTCTACTTCTGTCATGCTTCATCCTGATGCTTCTGTGGCTGCTTCTCCACAAACACACATTTTGCTTACTATCAGGACTATCATATTTTTATCTTACATGGAGAGGTTCAGGTTGAAAAGAAAATGTGCTACTGGTTTCAAACATAGAACAATTTGACATAAAAACAGAGCAAGCAAACAAACAAAACCAATGAAATAACCAACCCATCAACCAACCAACCAACCAACCAACCATCCAACCAACCAAACAACAAAAAACCAAGCTTACAGTCATCAAGCAGTGCTCATTTATTATCTAACAGTTCCCATGGGTTAGAGAACCTACCACAACTATTCCGGGTCTCATCTGGTCCTATCTAAGGGGTGACTGGTGCTGTGAAGTGATATGAGGCCCAATTATAGAAGAGCACACTTCCATCTTTCCTTAGGATGTCAAAAGAAATTATTCCCTTGTAGGAATAATATTCATGATGACATTATTTTAAAATCATTCTAAAATAACATTTTAAAGACATATAAAGACATATGAAATGACATTTAAAGTCATATTAAAACTAGAAGATAACAGAGAACAGATACAATTTGCAATGGAGAATATTTCACTGTGTAATACGAATACAGGCGTGACATATTATTACTTTTGCCGCAGTTTGGTACCAGGCTTCACTCTGAGGGAGAGTTAAGGCTACACAGAGGTACACTGGGAAGTGGACAATGCAAAGGCATTATTCCATGGCAGCTTTCTAAGATAGTGTTGGAAATATGAGAAAGAATGCCTATGAAGTAATGGCAACACACATCATTACGAAGAGAGGATTTGAGTCGGAGTGGACAAAACTACATCTCTTCTCTCTCTGAAAGGAGAAGCATTAAATTATGATCATTGCAATTAGAATACCAAAAGAAGACAGACGTACAACTAACAATACATAAATTGTTCAGCGTGTCTGTATGTATTTATACATATGTGTAGGCAACAACAATTAATAAAAAAGAAAGCCATGAGTTTGAACAAGAGCAAGAGGGGTACAAAGGAGGGTATGGAGAGAGGAAATGAATAAGAAATGTAACTATATCATATTATCAAACTAAAAGAAATAATTAAACATAAAATAAAGGTTGGATTCAGAAACATGTGAATTAATATATGTCTGTCCTCATTTTATGAAAAGACATACTCACTCTGATGTGATGGTATTTGGCAGTGCATTTGCTGATGTGACAGTGTTCTGCAATTGATTCTTTAGAAAGGAAGATTTGTCATGATCAGAGAAGAAACAAAGAAAACCTATTCTACTCTGAACTATTTAAGGGCACAGCAGGGATACTGGGTGAAAAGCAGGAGAGCTATCTAAAGGTATCAAATCTGCTCCTTTGTACCCCTCCATGTTCTGGACTTCAGAATTCAATGCTTCAAGAAATAAATATCTCCTGATTTGTATATTTTTATAGCCCGATATGTCTAATACATGGGCACATGCCCACTGATACAATCAAATTTAGGTTAAAATGCCATTACTGTTTTTGCATAAACTGCTAAACTGAAGTTTGACTGTCATTTATTATAAAGCTCCAGATTTAAACAATTTGGAGAATCATTCTTTCTAAAAGTTTTCTTTCTAATTAAGGAAAACTTATGCTTTATAGAACAATTTGCATTGAATATATGCATACATCAAAATGTGAAAGTGAATGAGTAGACTTAATTTCCCTCCAGAAGGCTGGATTCAGTGGAGTTTTCAAGGAGATATGTGTGCTGCATGTAAAGATGTTTCATCTGCACAGCTATGTCAGCTGCAGATTGAAATGACATGAGTGCTAAACAAACTATGACGAATTGGAATCAAAGGAAGAGGAACCAGGGCACAGACACTGCTCAAGAAGATTTACGGGGATGAACAGGAACAAGACCCTCTCAGAATCAGCATTTATTTTCAGGATACACAACAATAATTATTTAGGAAACAATATCTCTAATGGATGGATTACGTCTAAAATGTAAAGTAGCATGTGATTTATATCGCTACTTACTAGGCCTCAGTTTTGTGTGTATTCATTCATGTATTTTTCTTACTTGCACTAAATGAATGCTTACTACCTTCAAGCTGGGTGAAAGAGTTAGGAGTGAGTACAGAAATAAATATCATCTGGCTTACAACAACCAGAGAGTAGGGCTTGTTAAGGCAAACATATTAACAAGTACGTTTTGTGCTCATTTTCTTAAATAAAGAAGACAAACTGTTCACAGTTGACATGAAGGCAGTCTGGAAATTTCTGGTATAAGTAGACTGATGATGTGTCAATCACATCTGAAGATTTTAGTGAGTTTTATTGGGAAAGTATCAAAATGTTTCTCCTCCTCTTCCTTCTCCTTCTTTTTTCTCCTCTTCCTCTTCTTTTTCTCCTGCCCCTCTTGCTCCTCTTGCTCCTTTAGCTCATCTCTCCTTCTTTTGGTTTAAATATGTATGAAGTTGAGGGGTATGCATGCACACCATTTGTTTCCTCAATCACTCTTTGCTTCACATCTTGAAACGAGTCATTTCACTTAACTCAGACTACAAACATTTATGCTGTCTGCCAAGATCTGGTGTTCTGCTGGACTCTGACCATCCCTTCCCAGTTCTGGGCTCACAGATACATTTTATGTGCTGGATAGAGATCACAATTCATGCTGTCATACATTTGCAGCAAGAACTTTACATAGACACCTTTTAGCCCTGTGTTGGAAAAAAAATAGCTGTCTGTAAGTGAACACCTTGGCCATTGTGGAAATTAGGGAATATATTGAGGATATTTGCATATTGACAAAATGTGCATAGCACGTTTCCACACTATACACCTTCATAACAACATGAAAACAGGCACTCACAGCACAGGCTGTCATTTCCTTGTCATTCCTGCTCTGGGGGCACTTTCCTTTTTGTTATTTATAGCAAAATTTGGAGAGTTTTCTAAACATATCTACTCATTATTCTCAAGCAAGGAAAAAAAATTACCTTTCTTAACAGAAAAAAATGATCTCATTATATCTGACGGTATTCTTAGAGTTCATAGGTGATTTTTCAGCAAAATATGAAGAAAATCAGTATTTCTTGTTAGGTAGCATCCTGCCAATAACAAACAAAAGGATCATCATGACTATCTCTGTGACCAGCCACTGTCAAGGGTCTGAAGTAAATGGGCAGTTTCTAGGAAAACAAGACTAGAACACTGGTTACTGTAGCTTGGAGAAACTGCCATCACATACCCAAAACAGAGAAACAGTGTGACCATGGCTTACAAGCAGCAGCACATATCCACACATTCGTCATTGCTCTTGATTCTGGACACCATGTGATTGTCAAGCTCCTGCATACAAATCTCCATCGAGATGGGCTGTACCCTTGAACTATGAAGCAGATAAGCTCTTGTCTCTCTTAAGTGGCTTTTGTTGGAGGGCTTTATTCAGCAAGAGGAAAAGAAACTGAGACAAGTGCTGTAATGAGCCTCTGGAAATTCAGTGCTAAGTAAAACCCAGTCAACTTAGAGACTTGTACAGGACACAACCAAGTCACAGTAACAACATCAAAGGATGCTGGGACAAGTCAACCCAGTAAGGGCAATACACTTGAAGGCTGACTTCTGTATGCTGGGGCTAGGGATAGTCATGCTGGACAGAAGGATTGTGGCTACAAGGTCTAGGGAATGTCTCCAACTCACAGATGAGTACAGAATGATAAAGCAAACTTCCATAAGCCAAGGGAAATAAGAACTTAAAGAGGGAAAGAGAAAGCTTCCATTAAAAAAAAAAAAAAAAGAACACGCTGCAGGTATAAACAAAGAAAGTAGACACATTCAAGAAAACCCATGTACTCAGGGGCAGCCAGGGGTGTAGATGCCCAGCCTTCCTGACAAAGGTAAAAGGCAGGATATTTTAAGAAAAGAAAGTCACTCGAGTGGAGGATGATGTACCTCTTATTCTAACTCTTCTAATATTTTAAATTCTTTTTTTTGTTTTTTTCTTTTTTATTATTTATATGTTTTATGTTTTCTTATTAACAATATCTCCTTTCCCAGGTTCCCTTCCAAAAAGAGAGAGAGAGAGAGAGAGAATAAAATAAGAAAAAAAAAAACAAAAAAAAACCCAACCAATCCCCTGTTTTGTCCTCCCTCCCACTGCTCAACATCCCATTCCCTCCTGCTTACTGGCCCTGGCATTCCCCTACACTGGGGCATAGAACCTTCACAGGGCCAAAGTCCTCTCCTCCCATTGATGACCGGCTTGGCCATCTTCTGCTATATGCATGCTGCTAGAGCCATGAGTCCCCCAATGTATACTCTTTGGTTGGAGTTTTAGTCCCTGGGAGCTCAGAGGCTACTAGTTAGTTCATATTGTTGTTCCTCCTAAGGGGCTGCAAACCCTTCAGCTCCTTGGGTCCTTTCTTTAGCTCCTTCATTGGGGACCCTTTGCTCAATCCAATGGATGGCTGTGAGCATCTACTTCTGTATTAGTCGGGTACTGTCAGAGCCTCTCAAGAGACAGCTATCTCAGGCTTCTGTCATCCAGCACTTATTGGCATCCATAATAGTGTCTAGATTTGATGACTGAATATGGGAAGGATTCCCAGGTGGAGCAGTCTCTGAATTGTCCTTCCTTTAGTCTCTGCTCCATAGCTAGCCTCTACAACGCCTTCCATGGGTATTTTATCCCCCTTTTAGGAAGGAACTAAGTATCCTCAATTTGGTATTCCTTCTAATTGAGTATGTTATGCTTTGTGGTTTGTACTTTTTGTATTCTGATCTTCTAGGTTAATATCCACTTATCAGAGAATGCATACCATGTGTGTTCTTTTGTGATTGGGTTACCTCACTCAGGATGATATTCTCCAGGTCCATCCATTTCCCTAAGAATTTCATAAATTCATTGTTTTTAATAGCTGAGTAGTACTCCATTATATAGAGATACCACATTTTCTGTAGTCATTCCTCTGTTGAGGGACATCTGGATTATTTCCAGTTTCTGGCTATTATAAATAAAGCTGCTATGAACATAGTGGAGCATGTGTCCTTGTTACATGTTGGAGCATCTACTGGGTATCTGCTCAGGAGTGGTATAGCTGGGTCCTCTGGTAGTACTAAGTCCAATTTCCAGAGGAACCACCAAACTGATTTCTAGAGTGGTTTTACCAGCTTGCAATTCCACCAGCAATGAAGGAATGTTCCACTTTCTCCACAACCTCTCCAGCATCTGCTGTCATCTGAGTTTTTTATCCTTGCCATTCTGACTGGTATGAGGTGGAATCTCAGGGTTGTTTTGATTTCCCTGATGGCTAAGGATGTTGAACATTTCTTTAGGTGCTTCTCAGCCATTCGGTATTCCTCAGTTGAGAATTCTTTGTTTAGTTTTGTACACAATATTTTAATAGGGTTATTTGTTTCTATGGAGTCTAACTTCTTGAGTACTTTGTATATATATTGGATATTAGCTCTCTATCAGTTATAGGATTGGTAAAGATCTTTCCCCATTTGTTGGTTGCCATTTTGTCCTATTGACAGTGTCTTTTGCCTTACATAAGCTTTGCAATTTTATGAAGTCCCATTTGATGATTCTTGATCTTAGAGCATAAGCTATTGGTGTTCTCTTCAGGAAACTTTCCCCTATGCTTATATGCTCGAGGCTCTTCCCAACATTCTTTTCTATTAGTTTGAGTGTATCTGGTTTTAAGTGGAGGTCCTTTATCCACTTGGACTTGAACTTTGTACATGGATATAAGAATGGATCAGTTTATAGTCTTCTACATGCTAACCACCAGTTGAGCCAGCACCATTTGTTGAAAATGCTGTCTTTTTTCAACTGGATGGTTTTAGCTATTTTGTCAAAGATCAAGTGGCCATAGGTTTGTGGGTTCATTTCTGGGTCTTCAGTTCTATTCCATTGATCTGCCTGCCTGTCACTGTACCAATACCATGCAGTTTTTTTGTTTGTTTGTTTGTTTGTTTTTTATATCACAATTGCTTTGTAGTATAGCTTAAGATCTGGGATGGTGATTCCACTAGAGTTTCCTTTATTGTTGAGAATAGTTTTGGCTATCCTTTTTTTTTTTATTATTCTAGAAGAATTTGCAAATTGCTCTTTCTAAGTCTGTGAAGAACTGAGTTGGAATTTTGATGGGGATTGCATTGAATCTGTAGATTGCCTTTGGCAAGATGGCCATTTTTACTATATTAATCCTGCCAATCCACGAGCATGGGAGATCTTTTCATCTTCTGAGATCTTCTTCAATTTCCTTCTTCAGAGATTTGAAGTTTTTAATCAAACAGATCTTTTACTTGCTTAGTTAGAGTCACACCAAGGTATTTTGTATTATTTGTGACTATTGTGAAGGGTGTTGTTTCCCTAATTTCTTTTTCAGCTTGTTTATCGTTTGTGTAGATCATCTGGTGTTCTCTCTAACTTAGTAATTGGAGAAATAAGTCCAATATTGTACAATCCATATATACTTTCTGCTTGTTTGTACATGACAGTGTCTTGCTGTGTACCACATAATGGTCTTGAAATTAGGCTTCTCCTGTCTCAGCCTCTTTATTAGTAAGATTGTTTATTTGATGTTTGTACACTCTACTGTGGTTTTCAGAACAGCTTACATATTTCAAAATTATTTATATAGCCAAAAGAAACATAAACAATTAACTTGGGAGGTGGTTTATAAGAGAACAAGAAAGAGTGAGACTGGATGTTTTGCTTGATATTTGTTAATATTGTATCAACTTTGAATAAAAGGACTTTATAAGTTACTCTTTCTCTGAGATGAATGCTTTACAAAATTATCACAGCCAATGAACCAGATTCTTACCCTCATTTAATGTCTGTGCCATCCTCCAAGCAGAACCAGTGTTCATTGAAACAATCTGTGAATGATTTTATGGATAGACCATCTTAATACACACACCATTTCTGAAATGAATGTAACCTGTTCTCTGTGGGCTGAGAATGAAGACAATCACTACAGTCAAATAGCTTTGACTATAGCAGGAAATCTGTATCCAAAAATCATATCTATAATTCATTCCTTGGCGCAGTAGAATTGTCAACTCTTAGCTTAACTACTAGAGAGATAAAATCCTTTGGTGATGTGAGAGTCATTGAAGTACAGTCTTATTACAATGAACTCCAATGTCTAAAACTTTTTCTTATTTTGGGCTTGTACCACAGTAAGAGCCAAGATTTTAAACTCTTCTAAAAATAAAACAAACACACAAACATACAAATGAAAAGACTTCATCTATTTATGCTCATTAAAAAAATAGTAGTGATGTATTATTTTAAAATATGCAGCTAATATGTTTGGAGTTATTTAAAATTTCTATTGAGAAAGATGTATGTATATTCAGTATTGCTGTAGACAAGCATCTACATAAGACTGTTCAATTTATTGTTGTTTTATATCAAACAACAATCAGTATAAACAATGAGTTTATACTACTCATTTTTATTGTTATAATATTTTATAAATTTTACAGAATATGACAAAATAAAAAAGAAAAGGTATTGCACGTATTGAAGGGGGTCTCTAAGAGGAGTTTGGGTACAAAATGGAAAGAAGAATGAGATGTAATTCTATTTACTTAAAATATATTTATAAATGTTAATAAATTCAGATAAACTGTAATTATGTATCTTTTTTCATCAGAATGCAATAAAACTTATCAATTAGAAAAAAAAAAGTGTTGCTATGGTCATAGTATCTCTTCACAACAACAAAATCCCCACCCCCCAGAAAAAGACAAGACAACTTGAGAGAGGTGTTCAGGGGTCAAGACTCAGTGAGTACCCATAAAGTTGAGGAGGGGTCGAGGCAGCATTACACAGTAGGTCTGACAAATGCTGGTTATAATAGGTAAGACAGAGAGAAGTGTAAGATGCCAAGGAGGTTGATGGTATCTTTTAGAGGATAATAAAGAGTTTCACCTCTAACTCAGAGGATCAAGTTCCTTGAAACACTTAAGTTGAGACAGCAACTGGGTCTGGAGTTCACAGACCACAAACCACAAGTGTCATGGATATCTCAATGGCTTCTGATATCACATTCTGTGATATCTCTTCTAAGAAGGGTTTACCAAAATAAAGGGACTACTACTTAATGCCAAACCTTCTTCCAGACATGTAGCTGACTAACCTGCAGAAAATACTACCAAATGAATGGCAGAGAGAAGTGAGGAGAATGTGGTTCTCATAAGCCAGCATTTCAAGGTACTAAATATTGAAATGAAGCCACAAGGGACACTGTCAAAGTTTCCATGGATTTGCTAAAGTACACACAATCTCAGAACTGTTTCCAAAGAAGGGAGACTGGGGAGTAGGAAAGGAGATATATCTATAGCTCACCAAACCCTGGTTGTGAAGAGGAGAAACACCAGACATTCAAAGAGACTAAATCTGTCTATTCCCTACCTGGACATAAACAGATAGCCTGAAAGATAAAGACTCTTCCACAGACCGCTACATAGAAAAGTTTACAGAGAAACCTATTATTCTGTGTAATAATTTTACAAAAACTAAAAAGAAGTTAAGAATATGCCCATAAACTTCACATAGTCACTAAAGTAAAAAATTATATATATTGTATATTACATATATTACACATTATATATATATATATATAATTTATATATATGTAAAATTGATGAACTAATTCCATGTTTTAAATGTGATAAACTTGCAAATATGTACATACTCAAGCACACATATTGTCACACACACATAAAAATGCGTGGAAACATACACACATTTTTGGTCAGATATCAGATTCTATATTTAAAGTTAGACATATAGTAATAGTAAAAATTTCTCGAACCAACTGGATTTGGTTTGATATTTTACTAATCTAGAATACTTCCCTGATATATTTCCAATAAATGTGCATTATTTTCCTATATAAAAGAGTATATATGTACATATACATAAATATGTATACATATTTATACATATATATACATATACATATGTATATATATATATATATACATAACTCTAAGCAAAATAAATGGATTCTATCATTTTCACGGGCATTTTAACAGGAATGATCATCACTACATGATGAATGACATCAACTGACGCCTGAGCCATTTCTGAAATTCTTCCACATCATTATTCCTCATGATTGCCAGACAGCTGTCACAGCTGTGTTAAATGTGATAGGACATCTTTATCCTTTCAGATGTGGAGTTTCTGGTGACTCTTACTCTCCCAGCATTATCCAAATGAAAGAAAGCAAACAGGAAGAAAATCAGAAATTTTTAGTTCTCTTAAGCCTTAAGCAATGGTGAATTTCCTAGATGCATGAATTTTTTAAAGTCACTATAAGAATGGATTCTTCTTTTATATAAATTCTAATAAATTGTTATATTGAAAATTACAATTGCCTAATATAGAAATGAGTTTTATTTACTTAGTATAAAATAATAGTTAAGATCATTATATATTGAAATAATGACACTGAGACTTTCTCTCTAATGGGGCAATGCCAATAAAAGAAAATGGTTTTTCTTCTCTACAGTGGGGTCTACATTATGACCAGAAGTAAATAAGTTGCATATTTTTAGAGTGATCTGATTTCTGAAGAATGAGCCCCTGGGCTTCCAGCTTTCTCATATGAATATGGTAAGCAATGCTGGCTGTTTTCAATTTTGTTTGTTAGAAACAATAATCTCAATTTAGGATTATGTAGCACAACTCTAACATAAAATACTTCCAGATTCTCTTTTATCCAGAGATTGTAGTAGTTCTAGTAGCTAGAAAATAACTACAGTTACTAGAAAGATATATCTAAGGTGATAAAGGTAACTAGAAGCCACATTGTTGCCTGGGGATTCTGTTTGTAGACACACACACACACACACACACACACACACACACAAATACTGTGTGTGTGTTCACTTGTGCACTCAGCACTCATGTGTGTTGCTAATTTTCTTTTTGATGATTTCACATATGTGTATAATTCATGTTAGCTTTTCTTATGTACTACCCTAACTTTATCTCTCTCTCCTACTCCTGTCATCCTGGCCCTGGATCATGGCTTTGTCTTAGAAATTCCTTCCTTTCTCACATTCATGTCTTTTAATTTTGAATTATATGTTATACCCAGGGAATCTGTGTGATTATTTCAAACTATTCATTGCAGCCTCTTCATCTGTATGAAAAAGAGTGGAACTTTTATGTATATCAGGGTAAAAGTTCATCAAGACAGAGAGATGGATCTGTCATATGAATGGAATAGGCTACATCATACATGGGCATATGCCAAACATTCTATATCTCAATACAGAGATATTTGATCATCATTTTTACTGCTGCTCTATTTATAGTCCTAGGAAATGGAATCAACCTTGATGTTTATCAGCTAAAGGATTGCTAAGGAATATGGTATATAAACCAAATAGAATTTTATTTAGGTGTAAAGAAAAATGAAATTGTAAAATCCACAGATAAACTAGTCGAGTTGGAAATATTACACTGATTCATATAATCCAGGCACTGAAGAAAAACACCTCATATTCTTTCTCATATGTCAACTTTCACTTCTAATTTTTAGATTTGAATATTTAACTTGGGGTACTTATAGAAGTGGGGAAACCACAAAGAAGTCCCTAGAGTGGACAATTCCTTAATGGATTGTAGATAATAAAACATAGGTGATTTGAAGGGAGATAGGGAAATAATTTGAATAGAAAATGAAAGAGTCAACCAAAACAAAGCAGATCTGTAATTCACATGGGTATCTATTAATTTGTGAATCTATTAAATATATGTGTGAGGTAAAAGAGAAAGAAAGGAGATAGCATAAATGGCAGGATAACACTGAAATATTAGATATATGTAACTAAACAAACATCCAAGTGACAAATCTGGAACATGAGTTGTTCTGGAAGATACCAGACATGTTCCACCTAATGCTGGCTCTTATTATTCTTTATTATTAATCAAATACTTTTATGAGACACTATTGTGTAATTTACCACATATTTTGGTTCCAAGTCATAGAGAAATTAAGATGGTATTGTATTAAAATATTCCTCCTTGCTAGGTAGCTTTCTTTTTTTGTTGTTTTTTTGTTTTTTTCGAGACAGCGTTTTTCTGTGTAGTCCTGGCTGTCCTGGAACTCTGTAGACCAGGCTGGCCTTGAACTCAGAAATCTGCCTGCCTCTGCCTCCCAAGTGCTGGGATTAAAAGCGTACACCACAACTGACAGCTGGTAGCTTTCTTTTTTTCTTTTCTTTCTTTCTTGCTTTTTTACTAGATATTTTCTTTATTTACATTTCAAATGTTATCCCTTTCCATGTTTTCCCCTCTGAAAACCCTCTGTCCCATCTCCTTTCCCCCTGCTCACCAACCCACCCACTCCTGCTTTCATGTCCTAGCATTCCCCTACACTGGGGCATTGAGCCTTCTCAGGACCAAGGGCCTCTCCTCCCATTGATGTCCACGAAGGCCATCCTCTGCTACATATGCAGCTGGAGCCATGGGTCCCTCCATGTGTACTCTTTGGTTGGTGGTTCATTCCCTGGGAGCTCTGGGGGGTACTGATTGGTTCATATTGTTGTTCCTCCTATGGAGCTGTAACCTCCTTCAGCTTCTTTGGTCTTTTCTCTTGCTCCTCTATTGAGGATCTTGTGCTCAGTCCAATGGCTGGTTGAGAGCATCCACCTCTGTATTTGTCAGGCACTGGCAGAACCTCTCAGGAGACAGCTATATTAGGCTCCTGTCAGTAAGCACTTGTTGGCATCCACAATAGTGTCTGGGCTTGGTGACTATATGGGATGGATTCCCAGCTGGGGGTAGTCTCTGGATGGCCTTTCCTTCAGGTTTCTGCTCCACACTTTATCTCTGTATCTCTTCCCTTGGGTATTTTGTTCCCCTTTTTAAGAAATATCATCCTTCTTAGAAGGCTAGGTAGCTTTCATAGCATTGAAAAATGATATGCAGGCTGCTGTGAAAGTAAAGGCATCAAAAATCAACTGTCCAGCAAGATGTTTCTGCAAGTGCAACAATGGTATAACTTTTATAGTGGTAAACAACCATTCACTTGTTAGATTGGAGACCTATTCAACAAAAAGTAATTTGTATCCAGTACTGCATATCAGGGAGAGAGCCATGTCAAGGGGGATCTTAAGCCCTAGGGGAAAGGGAATAACTCACTATAGTCTCACTATAGTTGTTTAGTTGAGGAGACATAGGGCTGAAATTCTTTCTAAATATTTTTACTTATACATGTTACAAGTGCCACACTCAGCTTGAAACACACAAGTTTTCTTTGCAGTGAACTAAATTGATTGCAGGTACTCTTAGCTGTTCAATAGGGAGAAGGAAAGTGACAAATGAATGATCACCTCTAAGGAGAACATAGATCTATTGGTTTGACTATTGTATTACTTCTCAGCCTGAACAGCCTCAGTGAATATCCACTGATTGAGCATCATGCAGGTACCTGAAGATGTGAACAGAAGTATATATTTCATAGTGATGCCTCATTCTTCTTTTCAGTGGCAGCATGAGACCTGGAGTGTCACTCATCTGCCAGACAGAAATCAATTGTTCCAAGTCTGGTTTTGCTAATGGCTCTCAAGACACCAAACATGCTCTGTGCATATTCCTATCATGCTGTGCAAAAACTCTATATAAAAGAGGGCTCTCTGAGCTGTTATTTAATGCAAACTGAGTTAGTTGTCTATGTGTGCACCCTAGTCTAAGAACACATGAAATTTTTAAAGTGCTTTTCAAGATTTTCTCAGGTTTTGCCTATATAAATGATTATCTGAATTACTAGTTATGTCTATTCAGATCCACACAAAAATGTCCTTCTATGTTCCACTTGCACTTGAATTACATGAAATACATTCCCCCTGTCTTAGTCAGGGTTTCGATTCCTGCACAAACATCATGACCAAAAAGCAAGTTGGGGAGGAAAGGGTTTATTCAGCTTACTTCCATCTTGCTGTTGATCACCAGAGGAAGTCAGGACTGGAACTCATGCCGGTCAGGAAGCAGGAGCTGATGCAGAGGCCATGGAGAGATGTTCCTTACTGGCTTGCTTCCCCTGGCTTGCTCCGCCTGCTCTCTTATTGAACCCAAGACTTCCCCTAACCCCTTGATCACTAATTGAGAAAATGCCCCACAGCTGGGTCTCATGGAGGCACTTCCCCAACTGAAGCTCCCTTCTCTGTGATTCCCTTGCCTGTGTCAAGTTGACACACAAAACTGGCTAATACACCCCCAAAAAATTCAGTAGGAAGATATTTTTAATCATGCATTGCTAAAAAAATATTCCTTTAAATAACATTTTCCTCAGATAACAATAGATCTCCAGTAGGAGAACTAGGTTTATCAACAGTTGCTGTGTTAGTTGATGATATTCTTTTGTAAAATTTGTGTAAGATGGAAGTTTTACTCCCTATAATTGTGAAGTTTAGAACATGAGTATAATTTATAGTTAATTCTGCTGATTATTCTACACAAAGCACATTTGGGTGATATTCTCCCCAGTGTTTCCATATTTAACAATATTTCCTTGATCCTCATTTTTTAAAACTAGAATGAGTGACAACTTTATAGGTTTTCATTCACTACATGTCATCATCTCCATACAAAATAGACAGTATTTTAAACCACATGTAATTTTGAACTTTGAAAAGTAATTTTCTCAAATTTTATATCTTAAAAGCAGCTGAATATTTGAAAAAAAAGAAATAGTGAGTGCTGGAGAGTTGGCTCAGAGGTTAAGAGCACTGTCTGCTCTTGCAGAGGTCCTGAGTTCAATTAATTCCCAGCAACCACATGGTGTCACAACCATCTATTATAGGATCTAATGCCTATTATAATGGCACATAGGTATATATGTGAATAGATCACTCAAATGTATAAAATAAATAAAGTCTTTTTAAAAAGACAAAAGAAAAAGTATATAATTTCTTAATGAATACACTTTTCTATTTGCTCCAAGTAAATAAAAATATTCAACTAGGATTATGGGATCCCCTATTGGTAAATACGTTTTTACTGATTTTTAAACATGTTAATTAACATGCTTTGAATCTTTATCAGAACATAGGCATTGCAATAGAAATAAGTGACTCATAGACATTTGAACTATAAAAACATCAGAAAATTTCATGAATAATTAAATGTATATTTCTAATTGACTCATTTTTTTTATCCTGGAAGACTTACAAAATCAATTGTGTTAGTTTAGATAAATTCAACATTATTTTCTGATATTGTCCTTTTAGATATTACATAAAAATAAAGAGTAATGTAAAAGGAAATTTTGTGGAATTTCTATCAGTTCTCTTGTCATGAAATCAAATACTAAAGGCACAATGTAATCTAGAGCAAAATAATTATTCTAGGCACTCATATAAAACATGAATTTTATAGTTTACTGTTCTTATTGTATTTTCTGTAACCTTTCTTTTTATCATTCCTTATTTTTCCCCCAAGGGAGAATGATATAAAAAGACACATACGCATACATACACACACACACACACACACACACACACACACACACACACACACACTTGTTCATTTACCAAGTCAATTTAATTAAGAGATATAACAAAGGAGAGAATAACCCTAGAGAGGTCAATTATCACTAATCAGATAATGTTGGACAGTCAGAAGATATAAAACTATAAAACAGTAGTGTATTCAACCATGTTCAATCCTGCAGGCTTTAAGTAGATACTCAAAGTTGGTGCAAAATTGGTATAAAGTAGATGTATGAGGAATATATACTGTATTATTTCTGTGAACATCCAATAGATATACACTAGACTCCTCAACTGAATGAGCCTTTTTGACTTGGAATGTGGTTCATTGTTGTGCTTTTTATTTGGTGTGTGTACCAACTCTGGGTTCCATATCTTGCAACTACCAAAGTAAAGTATTCATTTATAACAATGTAAAAAGGTGTTAACCTTTGTTTTCATTTTTTTATAAGAACCTTGTAACAAGGCAACAACATATTTTGTGACCAGATGAGCTGGCCATGGGAAAATCTAAGAGACAGAAAGAAGGATCTGTAAAGAGGGGAAGAGATTCTAATTGTTTGTAATCCTACAAACACAGCAGTTTTGTCAAATCTCCTTTCCCCAACACAAACTCATGAATGAGACACCAGGTTGGTCATTAGAATTTGACACAATACCTAACACAATGTATCACAGTTGTGACATCCTCCATTAACAAAAACTGGAAAACTGGAAGCTACCTTAAAGGGAATATTAGAGAGCTCAGAAATGTATCAAACAATGCCTTCCCATCCAAAGATCCTTCAATAGACAGATTTAATGCCAAAACAGATGGTATTCAACCTAAAAGACAGATTGAAAATAATTTTAATTGCTACTCTTGCCAATATCAAGGGCAGAAGTCCTAAACAAGCCTTTGAGACACAAATTATGCTAATCTGTTAAAAACAGAATCTGTAAGTACTAATAAAATCCATTAATATCCTCTGATCCATTTGTACATTTGAACTTTCATTGATCACAGTTTTATATGTTGAAAAATGCCATAATTCAAAATTAATTATTTGTCTATTACAGAAACATAAATTGGAAAATAAGGAGATAGATTATAGATGATAGGTAGATAGATAGGTGATAGCTAATAGACAGAAGATAGATGATATATGGATACAGAGATATATGAAAAATAGATGATGCATATGTGGATACATACATATCAACACACATACATGAGTACCAACCAAGATAGAAGTAGGTAAAATATAAACACCTATAAAAAGATAAAAAATAGTTATCTCTTTGGCAGCACATATACTAAAATTGGAATGATAAAGAGAAGATTAGCATGGCCCCTGCTGAAGGATGACACGCATATTTGTAAAGCATTCCATATTTTTATGTATACAAAAGAAAAGGTAAAAAATAAAGAGAGATGATTTTACAGATCACAAGAAAAATAGCCATATATGTTCATAAAAATACTGGATTTTAAATGTGGCATTATGTAAATACATTTAAAAAATAAACAAAGGAGGATTGCACATAGAAAAATATAATTAAAATAATGTGTGAGAGAAGACAATTTTTAATGTCAAACTGTCACTACAATAAGGAAAAAATAAAACTTGAAACCTTAATAATCACTGAGTTATTCAGTAATTCACTTTGGGGTTATCCGAAACATATAACCCATCTCATTACCAACTACTGTACTGAAACAGCATCAGAGTGCCTTTATTTTCTAATGCATGAAGACCATAATATATAAATCTAATTTTTATTTAATTATTTAAAAATTAATAATTGGATCTCTATTTCTAAAGCTAAAGAATGGTTCTTTCTGATGGGGAGATATTCTCTTTCTTAGACTAGTAACCAAGTTGACTAAATTTATGAATACATTGAAACTTCCATCTGTTGTTTAGATTTACAATATTTGTTTGATTTACAGTATTGTTGATCAGACAAATATTGACCATATGTGTAACTGGTAGCCATTGGTTATGCATACCATGTGTTCATTTCTATAAGTTCTTATTTATTTATTTTTATGTCAGTATTTCTTCTTGGCTTCCTTGTTTTTCAACTAGTCTTTTATATGATTTCATATTGATTAATATTGATTTAACTTCTTTAAAACCACTTGTTAGTTTCCTTACTATGCTTATGGAAATTAAGGTATATGGGTACCTGTAAGAAAGAATACTTAATTATTCATGAAAATTGCTGTCTATGTACTATTTTCTAGAACCTTGTGCTAATTACCCATTGGCAGAAAGAATACCTTTGAGTTTTCTAAATAAATATTCTGAAGAATTTACCAGGCATTACATTTTATATTTTAAGTGTTAATATATTCCTCTAAATGTAATTGTTTTACATTATTTGAGTTAAAAATCACACAGAGCTTGATATGCTTAGATGAAATATCCTATAATACTGGAAGAAACACACAACATCTGTCCCAATACCAGGAGTAGCTGGGACCAGCAGAACTTAGGCAAGCAGGAACTCTACCAACCCAGTGGCACAGGTTCCTTCCAGTATGTCTAGGCTGGGGCTCTAGGCAGACCTTGGGCACAAATTTTTCAGCCAGTCCCACAACACCCAGAGGAAGCTCTAACACACCCAGGATCAGAGGTGAGGAGGTGAGGAGGACACAGCATCTGTCCCAACACCAGGAGTAACTAGCACCAGTGGGACCCAGGCATGCATGTACTCCACCAGCCCAGTGATACAGATTGTTTCCAGTCTGTCTGGTTCTGTGCTCTGAGAAATCCTTGGGCATAAATTTTGCAGCCAGTCCCCCAACACCCAGAGGAAGCTCTACTCCCAGGAGCTCTAATGGGCCCAGGACAATAGGATCCCAGAATCACAAGATTATAGAGACAGTTTGATTCAGAGGAGTTCTGACACAACCAGGATCACAGGAAAGACAGGCCCTAGTCAGATTTAGCCAGGGCAGGTAGCACTAGAGATAACCACATGGCAGGAGGCAAGAATAAGAACATAAGCAACAAAAACCAAGGTTACTTGGCATCATCAGAACCAAGTTCTCCTACCATAGCAAGTTCTGGATACCATCACACCAGAAAAGCAAGATTCAGATCTAAAATCACTTCCTATAATGATGATACAGGACTTTAAGAAGGACATAAATAACTCCCTCAAAGAAATACATGAGAATACATAAACAGCTAAAAGCCATTAAAGAGGAAACACAAAAAATTCTCTTAAAGAACTACAGGAAAACATAATCAAACAGGTGAAGGAATGAACAAAAACATCCAGGATCTAAAAGTGGAAATAGAAATAATAAAGAAATCAAAAAGGGAGACAACCCTGGAGATAGAAAACCTAGTAAAGAGATAAGGAGACATTGATGCAAACATCACCAACAGAATACAAAAGACAGAAGAGAGAATCTCAGGGGCAGAAGATATCATAGAAAACATTTACACAACAATCAAAGAAAATGCAAAAAGCAAAAAGGTCCTAACCCAAAACATTCAGGAAATCCAGGAAACTCAGGATGCAATGAGAAGACCAAAAGTAAGGATAATAGGTATATAAGAGTAAAGACCTCCAACTTAAAGGACCAGTAAATATCTTCAACAAAATTATAGAAGAAAACATCCCTAAAGAAAGTGATACCCATGCATCAAGAAGCCTACAGAACTCCAAATAGACTGGACCAGATAAAAAATTCCTCCTGTCACATAGTAATCAAAACACCAAACTCACTAAAAAAAGAAAGAATTTAAACCCACACAAACATAATCCCACATCTAACAACAAAAATAACAGGAAGTAACAATTACTTTTTCTTAATATCTCTTAATATGAAAATTAATATTACCAACTTATCCTAATCGATTCAAATTCAAAAGGATGAGGACTTGGAAATTTGTTGGCTATCATCTGGTATTCTCTCTAATTTGGTAATTGGAGAAATACATCCAATATTGTACAATCCATATATACTTTTTGCTTGTTTGTACATGACTGTGTCTTGCTGTGTACCACATAATGGTCTTGAAATCAGGCTTCTCCTGTCTCAGCCTCTCTAATTAGTAGGATTGTTTATTTGATGTTTGTGCACTCTACTGTGGTTTTCAGAACAGCTTACATATTTCAAATCTATTTATACAGCCAAAAGAAATGTAGACAATTAACTTGGGAGGTAGCTTGTAAGAGAATAACCAAAAGTGAGACTGAATGCTTTGCTTGATGTTTGTAGCTATTGTATCAATTTTGATAAGAGGACTTTATAAGTTACTCTTTCTCTGAGATGAATGCTTTTCAAAATCATCACAGCCAATGAACCTGATTCTTACCCTCATTTAATGTCTGTGCCACCCTCCAAGCAGAACCATTGTTCATTGAAACAGTCAGTGAATGACTTTATGGATAGACCATCTTAATATACACATCATTTCTGAAATGAATACAACCTGTTCTCTGTGGGCTGAGAATGAAGACAATCACTACAGTCAAATAGCTTTGACCATAGCAGGAAATCTGTATCCAAAAGTCATGCCTACAGTTCATTCTTTTGCTCAGTGGGACTGTTGACTCTTAGCTTAGCTACTATGGAGGAAAAATCCTTTGGTGATGTGAGGGCCATTGAAGTACAGCTTTATTGCAATGAACTCCAGTGTCTAAAACTTTTTCTTATTTTGGGCTTGTACCACAGTGAGAGCCAAGATTTTAAATTCTACTAAAAACAAAACAAAAAACCAAATAAACAATTAAAAAGACTTTATCTATTTATGTTCATTTAAGAAAATATTAGTAGTGATGTATTAGTTTAAAATATACAGTTAATATGTTTGGAGTTATTTAAAATTTATATTGAGAAAAACATATGTATTTTCAGTATTGCTGTAGACAAGCATCTACATAAGACTTTTAAATTGATTGTTGTTTTATATCAAACAATCTTATAATACTCATTTCTATTGTTGCAATATTTTATAAATTTTACAGAATATGACAAAATAAGAAATTTTGCAGGTATTGAAGGGGGAGGTCTCTTGGAGGAGTTGGTGTACAAAAGGGAAACAAGGGGCTGGTGAGATGGTTCAGCGGTTAAGAGCACCGACTGCTCTTTCGAAGGTCACTAGTTCAAATCTCAGCAACCACATAGTGGCCCACAACCACCCATCATGAGTTCTGATGCCCTCTTATGGTGTGTCTGAAGACACTACAGTGTACTTATGTATAATAATAAATAAATCTTTAAAAAAAAAAGGGAAACAAGAATGTAATGTAATTCTATTTACTTCAAATATGTTTTTAAATATTAACAAATTCAGACAAATTGAAATCATGTATCTTTTCTCATCATAATGCAATAAAACTTAAATCAATAAAGAAAATTGGAAGAAACTGATATTAACAGAACCATGCTTGAGTCTTTTAATCCAAGTCTCTAATTCATTATGTAAACTAATATCAATATACCATTTATATATATGCATATATATAAAATTTATCTTCATATAGTCATAATTATACTCCAAATTATCTTAAAATATAGAAACTTGGAATGAAATTAAAAATGATAATAGTAGTGATTACCTACATAATAATCATCTATCTCCAAGGGAAAAATATCATGAAAAGTTCAATTATTTCAAATATTTTATTTCTGTATGTCCCTCATAGTTTGAAACAAACGTGGTAATCACAGATTAGATTACTGAAAGATAGATTTTTAAAAAATTCTAAATTGAAAGGTTTATAGGTTAAGGCACAGTCTAATTATTATAAAGGGAACAGCTGGGAAGGCCTTCAAGGAAATTTTGGAGAAAGCCATAGAAAGAAGCAGATACCCATCTCAATCTCTTGTTACTTCTGTGATATTATAGCATATCCAATTATAAAATTTCTATGTTAGGAAAATGAAGGGTCCAGCCTAATTTTATAAACTCCATTTTGTATTTAGACTCCATCTTATATTAAGCTTGTCCTTAGTTTGAACTCAGTTACTGTAAAAGTCACAACTTGTTCCAGGAACCAAGACACCCTTAGAAACAGCCTCTCTACCCTTAGTAACATCTAATCAGATTCTATGAGAAAAATACCTAATGTTTGAGATGTTTTGAAATAGAATACTGAACATAACCACAATTGCTCATAACAAGTTAAAATCATTACTAGCCAATATAATACACATGTTGCAATTTTCAAATGTTAACCAATCATGTAACTGCCAAGTTGGAAAGCCCCTTACCATGCTGAAACTATGATAAAAAGGCAAGGCTTTACCAGCTTAGGACTTTCCACACCCATCTGCTGTGTTGGAGAGGTTGGAGAAGTCTGAGTTCAAGCTTAAATAAAGACTCTCTAGTTTTACATATGAGTTAGATTCATGGTGGTCTTTGGTGGTCTGTGGGTCCCAACGATCTGAGCATTAAAATGTTTCTAATATATTAAACAATTGAAATTACTATTATTATATGTTCAATGAACTCATACACACTGTAAGGTATAAGTTACACTATGATAAAAACAGTATAATAGGATGTATTACCACAGACAGAGATGTATGCAGTCTGTATCTGAAAATTAGTGAACAGTATGATGAACAGGTCCAAAAAGCAATTAAGGTAAAACCTTAATTACTGAAGAAAAAAATGAGAGTCAAAATGCAAATACCTACTGAGGTAGTGAGCTGGGCCCTGAACTAAGATATGTGTGCATGAGCAACCAGTAACAATATAAGTAAAATCATCAATTACAGCTTCCTAATAATTCTTGGACTGAGGT
Source organism: Mastomys coucha (assembly GCF_008632895.1). Lineage (NCBI taxonomy): Eukaryota > Metazoa > Chordata > Mammalia > Rodentia > Muridae > Mastomys > Mastomys coucha. Next base: position 83,498,092 of record NW_022196895.1, read on the forward strand.
TATAAAATCTCTGAGAGTTTGTTCATGGTCTGACACACATAAAATCTGTAGATATTTCAATGACAAATATGACATTGTGTTAATTTATTTGTATTATTAATGCCTTGGCTTTAAATAAGAAAATGAAAATATGATACACTGTTATCATTACGATCAATACAATGTTGTGCTTGTGGTTTTGTTGCTGTCTTGAAAATACATTAGAAGTATGCCCTCTGAAATTTTTAAAGCAAGAATTGTCTATAAACTTGTCTAGTTTTCTTCTACCTCTATCTTCATGCTATTCTGTTTTCATTACTGTTCTTTTTATCTGTAAAAAGTTCTATAGTAAGACACATGACTTTGATCTTGTACTTTGAAAGGTATTAAGTTCCTTGACTCCTATCCTGCTATGGCTTTTTCTCTTCAATGAGTGTTTTCTCTGCCTCTAAGCACCAGAAGGAAAATCAAACTCAGAAATAAAATGGTTCATTTTCAGAGCCATCAAATTAGCAAGTACAAAGTACAATTCAAATGTTAAAGATACAGAGAATTAATTGTATTGTGGACTGGAGACACATAACATAAATCTATATATACTAGAGTTATGAACCAGAAAATGTATAAATGATGAACAATGCTATTGAATATTTGTGAGATGTTTATAACTAGCTTAGATATTAAAATACCTCACTATGATTTCTGTGACTTGAATTAGAAATGAGTCTTTCCTGCCTCCCAGTACCCACTCTATGCACCTGTCTAAGACCTCCCAAGCTGAGTCAATACCATTCATGAAACAAAATTTGGGCATTAACACCAAATTGTTCAAATATTGAACCCTAAGCCACATAGATTTGTTCAACAGCCTGAAAAGTTAGATTATAAAGAAACACCCACTTAACAAAGGGGAGACACTATTTTCATACCAAATTATAGTATAACAGGCTTATGACTGGATGTCTAAGTCCCACTGCAATGTGAAAAAATGAATTACCCAACAAGTCTCCATGTAAAATTAGCACTCACAAAGTATTTTGCTCAAAAAGGAAAGACTTAGATAACATATAAGACAAAATATTAATAATGAACATGATCAAAGAACTCAAAGGAGATATGAATAAATATCAGAAGTAATGTTATGAAAAATGAAATAATGAAAACATTAAAGATTTAAAAACAATTTATTAGAAAGAGAAAATATCTTCAAAAAATTCAAAATGAATTAAAATGAAAATAAAAATCCCAGGAATTCAAATAATATTCAAACTTCAAAAAAATCATCAATAATCAAAGAAAGAATAGGAGGCCTTGAAGACAAGGTACAGGAATTAGACCACTCAATCAAAGAATAATCCAATTCCCAAAAATAAAGAAGGGAATATGACAGAACTTTGGGAGAATATTCAAAAGCAAAACCTGTGAATAATAATGAAGAAGAGTAAAAGGAGAAGGAGGAAGAGAGTCAGCAGGAAAAAGAGAAGGAGGCAGCTCAGGTAAAGGTCACAAAGATATCTCCAACAAAATTTATAGAAGAAAATATCCCTAATCTAAGGGGGAAAAAAAAGGTCTATCAAGATCCAAGATGCATAGGATGCATAGAGGACAACAAATAGAAAGGACTAGAAAACAAACTCCCAATGCCAAATAAATGTGAAAATGCTAACTGCATACAACAAAGAATATTGAAAGTGACAAGAAAGAAAGACCAACTTAAATATGATAGCAGGCCCAGCCATTCTTGTTGTTGCTGCTGCTGCTGCTACTCCTCTGCTCCTTCTCGTGGTGTTTGTTTTCCCATGGAGTGTATCAGAGACAGAATTCATTTTTTCAATAATCTGAAAGTTATAAAAGACCACAGATGCCAGCCCCAACTACTATATTATGTAATATCCAAATACCCCAAATAATTATGCCCATTCCCAATCGATGGATTAAAAAAAAAGATTCTGTGATAAAAACAGGTTCATGTACTTTAGAGTCAATAAAGAGCTTCAGAGGAAATACTGGAAGAAATATCCAAGTCTGAAGATACAGGCATGTCTAAAAAGGAACAAGGAAGAAATAAACAATTCCAGAACATTGAATCAAAAGTGTCTATTAAGTAAAGACCACAAAACAACAAAACGAGTCCTGGTTTCACAGAACAATGCTTTAATCCTAGCTTTTCCCATGTAATGCCAGGGAGTGTGCGCTTGAGGCAAGCATGGTTTACATAGTGAATTTCAGGACAGCTAGGGCTATAAGGAGAGATCTTGCCTCTAAAAATCCCCAAAAGCAAAACAAATAAACAAACAAACAAAAAAGCAACAAAATGATAGCAATCAAGACACATTGTTCTATACTAATTTGTAGTATAAATTATTTAAATTTGTGAATACAATGATACATCGTTGAGGTGGATTAGAAAAAAAGAACCTTTTTTTTTTGCTTATTAATATTTATTTATTTATTTTAACTTTTTTGAGGATTTTTCTTTTTTTACATTTCAAATGTTTTTCCCCTTTCTAGTTCTCCCCTTTGGAAGCCCCTATCCCATTCTCCCTCCCTCTGCCTCTATGAGAGTGCTCCCCTATCCACCCACCCAATTCCATCCTCCACCCCTGGCATTCCCCTACATTGGGGCATGGAATACCCTCAGGCCCAAGGGCCTCTCCTCCCACTGATGTCCAACAAGGCCATCCTCTGCCACATATGCGGGCAGTGCCATAGGTAGCTCCATGTGTATTCTTTGGTTGGTGGTCCAGTCCTTGGGAGCTCTGCAGGTCTGGCCTGTTGACACTGTTGCTCCCTCCATGGGGCTGCAAACCCCCTCAGCCCCTTCATTCCCTTCTCCAACTCCTCCATACTGGACCCCTGCACTCAGTCCAGTAATTGGCTGTGGGCATCTGACTCTGTATTTGGGAAGTGCTTCCTGATGGAATCCTGATATGGCTGTCTCCAAAGAAGAACATTCTTTATGCCATCTCCAAATAACATATTTCATGACAATCAGATGGAAAAACCTTACTTCAAAAAGATGGAACCAAGAAGCAACCAGATGTATTTATTATAGTATCTGACAAACTAGACTTCAAACAAAACCTAATCATAAAAATAAGGAGGAACACTATTGTTGCAGGAAATATTAAAAATTAATCCACCCCACAAACTCTCTGGTCTGACCACATTCTACATCTTGCTCACATGCAATGCTTTAAACACCCCCACAATCATTCATCTAGTGCCTAGTACCCAGTAATGCATGACTCTTAAGGCTTAATTATCTAATCAGTTTATATAATAATAAGATCACAATTTGCAAGATGCCAATACAATAATTTCAGAGCCCAATGATAAAGACAATATTTGAAAACAATTATCCTAACCTTGTAAAAACCTTAACTTGGTTGTTATAACCACAGGGGTCTGAATTGTCACCTTCCTCTGCCTCCATGATGATACCCTGCCCCTTGCAGCTCTCTGCCCTTTTCCCTCCTCAGCTTCTAGATCTACCTCTCTATTCCTGTCCAATCACAGGCCTGTCACTGCCCTAATGTGATTGGACAGAAAAAAAATGCTGTAACACACTATGTATGGATTAAAGGAAAAATCTAACAAGTTATTACAATCCTAAATATAGATGCACCAAAACCAGGAATGCTTAGAGATGGAGGTGGGTGGATGGGTAGGTGGGGGAACACCCTCTCAGAAGCAAAAGGAAAGGGGGATGGGGTGAAGAACTCAGGGAGTGGAGACCAGAAAGGGGGGCAAAATTTGGACTGTAAATAAATAAAATCATTTAATAAAAAAACTAGATTTAACACCTCATATTGATACCAACACAGTACTAGTGGGTGGTTTCAATACTTCACTGTCTCTAGTATATAGGACATATGAGAAATAACCAAATTGAGAAACGCTGTGGTTATATGACAATATGAGTCAAATGGACCTTACCTGTATCTATAGAAAATTCTATGTACACACAAAAGAATTCACATTTGTTTCTAGAAAACCAAGAAACTTATCCCAAAATAAACCATGCATTAGGACACAGTCCAAATTTCATCAAATATAGGAAAATTGCATTATAGTCTGCATTTTATTTGATGACATAGATAAACTTATCAAAAATGAGCAACATACTACAGAAACCTAATTTGGTGGAGGAAGAAATCAAGAAGGAAAATTTAAATTTCTATAATCAAATTAAAAACTTGTGGAACACAATGAAAGCACTCAAAAGAGGAAAGTTTGTATCACTTAGTGTCCTCATCAAAAAACTGGAGAAATCTCAAGTAATAGCTTCAGAATGCATCTGAAGACCATATAAAAGCAATCTACACCTTCAAAACTTGATGGGAAGAGAATCAAAATCAAGCCTGAACTCATTAAAGTATAATAATAATAATAATAATAATAATAATAATAATAATAATAATAATAGTAATAATAATAACAAATCAGTAAAAAATAGTTGGTAGGTTGAAAAAATGACAAATGACAGTTTTAACCATAATAAGCAAAATAGAGATATGTGATTAATATTGGAGATGAGAAGAAAATCATGAGAATCTACTTAAAAAAACCTATATTTCATGAAACTTGAAAATCTAAAAGACATTGATATATTTATATAAATATAAATCCTACTTAATTCAAGTTAATATGTATGAATAATTTGCATAACTACATAACATCCAATGAGATAAGAGAAACTGTCTCTCATATAACAAAAGTCCAGAGCCAGTTCAATTCAATGCAGAAGTGTACCAGATCTTCAAAGAAGAAGCAACAATATTTCTCAAATTATTCCACAAGTTAGAAACAGAAGTCTCCTTTCTTAAAGTCATTCTATGAAACTGTTATAACAAAGCCAAAAAAGTAACAAACAAGATAATTATATGCCACTACCCTGATGAACACAGATGCAAAAATGTTTAATAAAAGGCATGTTCTTGGGGACTGCCTCTTGCACAGAGACCTTCCCTTGCTCTAACACTGCTTTGAGTTTGTTTATCTATACTATTTCCTTCTGCATAATGTTCCGTATCAACCCAGGCCATAGGCATAGAGCCAATTAATAACATGCAAAACTTCTAATTTCTATGAGTTAAAATAAATCTTTCCACTCAGTAGACTTTACTCAGGCAATACTCACCATGATAAAACACTAATTAAAATATATTATTAATAAAAATGAGGAAGAAATTAATAGCCAAATGATATCAAAAAGATGCTACATAGCTAACTTAAATTAAGCTAGTGTGCCTACATTAATATCAGTGAAGAAGAGAATATTGTCAAGGATAAAGACAATTGTATCTTTTTTCATGCCCCATTGATAAATGCGACAAATTCATCATAAAAATTCTCATTACAATTCAGTAAACATTCACATGAAACAAAAAATTATTTTAAACATATATAGGTGTAATTATAAGTGGGACTAGGCATTAAGCAACAATAGATAAAATTGTATGAAAAAAGCAGACAATTCAAAACTTGATTGTTTAACATAGATCACTTTAATATTGGTGTTTCCAATATAAATGAAATCATTATAGTTGTAGAATTCTTGATCAACTATTAGTCAATGTGGCCTAATTTTTGCTTGTAGACCATTCTACTTAATGCTAAAACACACATTTTTTTTTGAATCTGTGAGGAAAAGGCTCCAGACTCTTAGTAAAGTTAAAAGGATTCTTCACCTGTAAAGTCAGTTCTTTAACTACAATAAGACTAAGTTAAAAAGAAATGATTCTCTTGCCTACTTTGGGTTCCCTTTTTCTCCTGCTGAGTTGTTTCAGCCACCCTTGATGGGTGGTATGTGCCTGGTCTTATTGAAGCTTGTCCCTGGAAGGCCTGCTCTCTTCTGAGGGGAGGTGGGGGTAGGGGTGAATCAGGGGGACAGGGGATATGTAGGGGAGAGACTGGAGGGAAGGGAAGGGAGGGGACACTGCAGTTGGAATGTAATATATAAAAAAGGATTTATTACATGTTGGAGCATCTTCTGGGTATATAGCTGGGTCTTCTGGTAGAACTATGTCCAATTTCCGGAGAAACCGCCAAACTGATTTCCAGAGTGGTTGTACCAGCTTGCATTCCAACCAGCAATGAAGAAGTGTTCCTCTTTCTTTACAACCTCTCCAGCATCTGCTGTCACCTGAGATTTTTATCCTAGCCATTCTGACTGGTGCCCCCAGTATAGGGGAATGCCAGGGCCAAGTAAGCGGGAGAGGGTGGGGTGGCAAGCAGGGGAAAGGGAACAGGGATTTGTTCTTGTTGTTTTTTGTTTTTTGTTTTTGTTTTTGAAGGGAAACTGGGGAAGGAGAAATCATATGACATGTAAATAAAGAAAATATCTAATAAAAAATAAAGGATTTTAAAAACCCACCAACAAAAGAAAAACAGATAATAATCCAAATGTTCAAAATGAAAAAAAAATTCTTCTGAATAAAGTTTTTGTTGCCTCATCCAGTCTTTGTATGAGGGTGTGCGCCTAGTCTCCCTGCATCTTGTTATGCCATGCTCAGTGGATAACACTGCGAGGCATGCTTTTTTCTGAAGGTCAATGTAGGAGCCAGGAATCTGAGGCGAAAGGGAAGGGAAGAGAGGCTGAGATCAGATGTATCATATGACAGATGAATAAAAAGGTGTCAAATTATATAGAAAATAAATTAATTTTTTACTTGTTATGAAGATGAGAGACTTTTTACAAATGATTTTCAAAAATTTTGAGTGCCTATTAAATGTGAAAGGCAACGTGCTGCATAAGCTCCAAGTTGACAGTTCTGAGACACACCAGTGTTCACGCTGTTGTACATAGGACTACTCTGTCTAGTTCACCACATTCCTCTCTGGGAAATGCTGTCCTTTCCCTTCAATATACTGCTTGAACATATGTCATTAAATGCCCCATTTATTTTACAAGAATCTGAGATGTTTACCGATATGCATATGATACAATTTTATTTTAAAGATTTCAAAGAAAAGAGATCAGCTTAATCCAGCATTAGAAATGTTTTCTTAACCAAGATTGAGATACCGAGGGAAATATCAAATAACATTTTTTTCCAACAAAGTACATTTTTAGGACCATTACCTGGTTTCTTTTCATTAATTTTACTTACATCAATGTAGGCAATGGGTAAAATGGAACTCTGTGGGCACTAGAGTAAAGTTAAAAGCCTGCCAACATACAGAGGTTCCATGAGCCTTACACTGGTTTCCTATAAAGAGGGATCAATTTTACAGAGTTGCTGTGTTATCTACAGGTCAAGAACTGAGCTCCCTGTACCTTATGATTCTATTTCTAATTTGAAATTTGAAAAATAATCTTCAAAATACCTAGATATTAACAAAATAACACTTAGAGAAAATTGTTACTGTGTTTTACATCTATATTTTAACTTAATTTTATGTATTTTCTTTTTACCAAACTGAAGCTTTGGGAATTATGAAACATACACACATTAACATACAAAGTTATACAAAATTTATTAGATATTCTCATTTGTATATTTTTGTTTTTCATTTGTACTTTACAATTTACTATTTTTTTTTTTGTATTCAGAACTTTATGATAAAACCAGTATTTCTTGTACTTGGTAAACATAACATACACTGACAGAAATTTTAATTGCATTTTTTTTGAGCATTTTGTTTCCAAACTATTATAAAATCCCTGGATTTGTGTTTTGGATAGTAAAACTTTTTCTTATCTTTCTTCTTCACAATCTTATATATGTCGAACATACAGACTGCAAAATATGATACAAAATATGTTTTTGAACTTAAGAGGAAATGCAGCCTTTGTTTGTTTTCTTTCCATTAATTTATTTTTTCACTTTACATCCTGATTGTAGCCTTCCCTCTCCTCCCATTTCTCTAACCCCTCTACTTCACGTCTGAGAAAAGGTAAAAACCATCATGTACCTACCCTCCCTGGCACCTCGTTACTTCTTCTACTATATTCAAGTTACTATATCTTTTTCCACTGAGATCAGACAAGGCAGACAATTTAGGAGAACAGGATCCACAGGCAGGGAAAAGAGTCAGGGTAAGGCCATGTTCAAGTTGTTGGGGGACCTGCACGAAGACCAATCTGTACATCTGCTACATATGTGTAGGATTGAAGGTTCACCCCTTGTATGTTCATTGGTTGGTGGTAGAGTCTCAGGGAGCCCCAAGGGTCCAGATTAGTTGACTCTGTTGGTCTTCCCTATCCTCTCCAGGTTCTTAAATCCTTCCCCCAACTCTTCCACAACACTTCCTGAACTAGACCCAATGTTCGGCTGTGGGTCTCTATCTGTTTCAGTCAGCTGCTGGGTAGAGCCTCTCTGAGGACAGCCATGTTAGGCTCTTGTCTATGACTCCAGGCTGAAAGATACAAACATAGTCCAAGGTAGTTGAAGGAGGAAGGCGGGCCTGCAACGTGTCCCTATTGATCCTCTGTTGACTGCTCAGCACATCTTCCCCCAACCCCATTGGCAGGGGTTGTTACTGCATTGACTTTTGTCTGTCTTACACAGCACACTTGTGTATCCAGGCCACCAGTGACAAATACAGCTGTCAGCAGTGTCTTCACATGCTGTGTGATTGTGACAAGGCTTTGACCAATAAAGAGGCATAAAGGCCTCACAATGTGTTCCTTTATGAAGGTCTCTCGGGGGCTGAGCAGGATGGCGAGTGTCAAAGCCCCCAAAAGAAACACACCTGCCGGGGAATCTCACTGAATCAGGAACTCAACTTTTATGGTATTAGCCTCTCGCTTATATATGTTCAGAACATAGGGAGGGGTATTTTTGGTGGGATAAGATGATGTAGGAGGTGGGGAAGGGTGACAGGGTATGGAGTGACTGACAGGGCTAATGGCAAAGTTCTACCTCAGCAACTGTTGGTCAGAGGCAGGGCCAAACATGTCTTGCTGCGTCCCTCCATACGGAAATGACTGGGACCCGTCTCAAAACTCAAGCCAGGCTCAGGTTTGTCCTCAAGGCTCAAACCAGGGCCAAAATGGGGGTCCAACACCTTTATATCCACTACCCTTCCAGTCAGAGCAGTAGTTGTTTCCATCTCCCACACTTCCATGGAGATATGACCAACTGATATACTCATCAACGTTGAGTTCACAATGGTCTCCTAGAAATCCAGGTGCACAGTCACAGAAGTAAACCACAAGAACATCCTGACATGTGGTACCATGCATATATACCTGGGATCCACATTCATTAATTTCCAACTCACAGTTCACACCAGAGTATTCTTGAGGACAGACACGTGTATCTCCTATCTCATTGAGACAGATAGCCCTATTCATGAAGGGATCAGAAACACATTCATCAATTCCAAGTCACAATGCCTGCCTTGATATCCATGCATACAGAAGGGGGTAAGCTATTGATTCCATCCTGGCACACAGCCCCATTATCTATGTCTGTCTGTCTGTCTATCTATCTATCTATCTATCTATCTATCTATCTATCTATTACTCTTTATTATTATTATTATTATTATTATTATTATTATTATTATTATTATTTAATTGTTTACAATCCAGACTTTAACCCCCTCATGGTCCACCCCCTGACTGTTCCACATCCTACACCTCCTCCCACCAGGTGTCTAAGAGGATGCACATCCCACCCTACCCTACTAGACCTCCCCACTTCTGGGTGCCCCAAGTCTTCCGAGGGTTAGATACATCTTCCCTGACTGACTTCACTTTGTTACTCTATAAGATACCTGTGCCTACTTCTAATTCTAATGTCTTTCTCTGTCTGAGGAAAGATAATATTGAATAGATATCAAGTGATGGTAGCTAGGACAATAAGCATTTAAATTATAGGTATATAGTCTTTTAAAAGTACACTTTCCCTGAACTTTGGAAACTAAGAAGGAACAGGATGCCAAACTTGCAGCAGATGATGAATAGTACTATCCATGACTGCACAGCCAATTGTTGGAGCCTGTCATAGCTTAGTGAGAATTTAGCAAAGGCTTTCGATGGTTAAGGCTGTAAAATGAGACTAGATCTAGATGTCTTTCTGTCCATTACCTTACTTTTTTCTCTGTTCTTTCCTGCATTCCACTTTTTTAATCTAGTTTTTTCTTGACTTTGAGGTACTGTTGTGAGATTTCTTTTTCTCTTCAATTAACAAGACTATTTTTTTTTTTTTAGAATTAATTTTAACAGGTCAATGAAATCGATAGTTTGAAACAGTCATAATGGACTGCACTATACTACATGGAAACAGTATTCAATATTAAAACAACCCCTAAAATGTTAGGCTAGATATCTTAAAAAAAAATCTTTAAAAAAATAACAAAATGAAGGGCTGAAGAAAATGCTCACCACATACGATCATTTGTTGCTAATGTAGAAGACCAGACTGTTGTTCTCAGCAGCCACGTGATGGTTAATAACCATTTACAACAGCAATTCTAGGGGATCTGATGACCTCATTTGGCCTCTGTAGTGACCAGGAATACATGTGGTGCATATACCTACATGCCAGTAAAATACTGATGAACATAAGATTAAAAAGTTTCAATATATTTCTACCATCAACATTAATTTGTCTATCAAAATGTTAGCAGTAAATACACTGAGAATTTAAGAGGAAAATAGAATTCTAGCTACTGGATGAATTTAAATAAGAAACATATTATAAACCATCTATTACATCAAATACTTAGATTCTAAAAACCCATCTAGCACTCAATTATGTCTTTAATTAATATAAAATATTTTACACTGAAATGAATAAGGGGCTTAAAGCACTCATTTAAAAATTGTATGCAGATGCAGAGCCATATGTCTGGATTGCCTATAGTCCCTTAACTTACACGTTAACAATGAAAGGGGTTTTCTTTTAAATTGTGGGGGAAAGTATTTACTTGTTCTATCCAACTGTGCGTTCCATTTGTACATTGAAGACATTTCCAGCTGTGTTTCTTCTATTAACAGTGTAGTTTAAAAGAAAAAGAACAAAGAATTTAACTTGTGAAATATTTGTGTGCATGCATTTTTGATTTTTGCCACTTTCACTCATTCTGTGACTAAATATATCAATAATGGGCTATTCTCTTCAGAAAGACCTCACAGCAGAGGTGGCATGATTACCTGACATTTGTATAAGTCTTCAGAGACAAAAGGAAATGGACTTTCTATTGTTCAGGCCCCTGAATGCATGGACAGAAGAAAACCAATTTCACAATTCACTTTAATTCACGCCCCCCCCCACACAGAGAGAGAGAGAGAGAGAGAGAGAGAGAGAGAGAGAGAGAGAGAGAGAGAGAGAGAGAGAACCCATTCAACATAAGTAAATTATACTGCAGTTTAGATTAAGGCAATCCGAACTCTGAAGTTCTCAGTAACGTTGGCTTCCAGCTGCAGTTAATTCAGAATTACTGAGACAAAACACCATGGCTAAAGCAATTTATAAAAGAAAGCATTTACTGGGAGGCTAACATTCTAAAAGGTGAAGGGCCATGGCCACTGTGGCAGGGAGCATGGTAGCAGGCAGGCTCTGAAGAGTACCTGGGAGCTTATATCCTTACCCCAAGAAGGAGGCAGAGATGCATTGGGACTGACACAGAATTTGGAAACCTGAAATCACATCCCCAGTGGCATGCCTCCTTAACATGGCCATACCTCCTAATCTTTCCAAATTGAGCCTAGAGGAGTTATTTTAATCCAAACCACCACACTTCTTTTAACAATATTACCCAATATGTTAACATAGTAAATCTACATTATCAATGACCTACCTTTACCTTGAACCACATTCATTGAGGTTTACTGACCAGATTTTGTCCATAGCAAGTTTTCAGTGTCGTTCTTCATTTCTCTGCTTGAGAGTTTCTTTTATATTAATAATTAACATAGTGCCACAAAAGCAATTTCATCAATGGCATATCATAAACCCATCACATTTTACAAGTAACTAAAAGAATATCATTATATTTTGTTGATAATTTTCAGTCAAACTATCAAGTTTAAAGAAAGCTATTGCTGACAATACATAGAGACATAATTCTATACTAAATATACATAAGCCTCAGCCTTAATGGTAGAAATAGCAATATTTATATATTAAACAATCAATGTTTACTAACTCATAATTCATATTCTTATGGATTATTTTAAAGACTAGAAGAATACAGTTTTAAAATGGAAATACTAAGTAATAGAGGGAGTCAGATTTCTAGCCTTTGATTTCAGAGGTTTTGATGACAGAAATCTAGGTCTGACAATTATTTGTGCAACAACTTTGGGCTACAGTTTGCCCAATTGTAAGATTATGGTAATTTTACAGAATTTTGTGAATATTTTTAAAGTAACATAGGACACAAGGGGACATAGCAAAGATATTTATTAAATCACCATATTGTGTTGAGGAGCATGGAAAATTTTAACATTACTGAAGTCTTAGCGCATCGCTAATATTCCCTTTAGGTGTTTCAGTGTATTCAAATTGAAAAAAAATATGCCTTGCTATATACAAAATATATTAAATTTAATAGTATTTCAAATAGATGTACAGAAATGATTGATAACATTCTCTAGATCTAAACCAATAAGAATAAGACTCCTGCACTAGGAGTGTATCCACAGGACTGTGGAAGAATAGAGGATAAAAAAAAATGTGTGGGTGAACTGATTTTCAAAGACCCAATTTTCTTGCATGAACACAAATATTTTGAATTGGCTCCTGACACACACAAATGGAAGAGAAGGAGAGCTCCTGTGATATGTTGAAAAGTGAAGGCAAATGCCTGCATTTTTAACCACCCTGTGGGTGGGGGGGTATGAGGGCTGAGACATAACCTGGAGTGTTCCTAAACAGACAAAGAATTTGTACCCTGGCACCATCTACATTTATATCCATACATCAAGAGAATGAGGGTCAAAAATGTGAAATTAAGACAGTGCAGGAATACAGCAAGAATCTGATGCTTTGATCAGATTTTGAGTTCTGAGAATTTAAAAGCATGTGGTCATTCTTTCCTAAGGTGACAATAGTATCTGACTCCTTAAGTCAAAAGCAAATACAAGGAAGCCATGTGTTGTCAGAGTAATACCACTCTGGTGCTATGGTAGGGTTCTACACTTAGGTAAACTCAATTGTATTGAATATCAATACCTGACACACCCACAACTGTAATACTGTCATCATGGCAATAGGAATAACCACTGAATTTTTATTTCCAGATTTAGGAAATGGTGTCAATTTATCAAGAATGAAAACATTAAAAAAGATAACTTAATCTTCAGACAAATAAACAGTACCTTAAATCACTTATTTACCTTTTTTTGAAAACTTTGAAATACTGTCAAAGTATATCTAAAAAGACACAAAGAAATAATAAGATAACATAACATTGTGGAAGATAATTTGAAAATACCAATTAACATTAGTTTATAAAATCTGCATTATTCTATAGAAAAAAAACTAATATTTGAATTTTTTTTTTAGTATAGAATACAGATTATTTAGGGTGTGGGGAGGGAAATTGAGGGGCTAGTAGGGACAGAGAAAGGCAGGGAGAGGAGGGAGGAAAGGGGAGGGGAGATATGAGCAGGTGGAAAGAGAGGAGGGAAGGGAGTGGGAGAAGGGGAAGAGGGTAAGGAAGCAAGAGCAAGACTAGTGAGCTTTCGTAAAGACACCGTCATTTTAAATTTCATATTACAATCTAAAAATAATCTATATAGGTCAATACATTTTTAAAAGAATAAATAAGGAAGAATTGAACAGATAATATTCTTCATATTGTGCTAAAATTACATAATATGAAATTGAATATCTTAACTAATGTTATGTTCATTAGTGTCGTCACCATCATACAAAGACCAGCCTATATACTTCTAAAATGATTTAGATGTCACATGTGAGCAGAACGATACAATATTTGCCTATTTATAGCTGGTCAATTCAATTAGCATTACATCTTTAGGAGGCTGTGAAAGATGTAGCAGGATTTTCTTCACTTTTAGGCTCAGTATGACATCACATTTTTTTTTTATAGATTCTTTTTTTTTTTATTTTAGATATTTTCTTTATTTACATGCGAATTTCTCAATTCCCAGTTTCCCCTCCAAAAAACAAAAAAACAAACAAAAACAAACCCCTGTTGCCTCCCCCCTCCCCATGCCTGCCACCCTGCTCTCTCCCACTTTCTGGCCTTGGCATTCCCCTACAATGGGGCACAGAACCTTCACAGGGCCGAGGTCCTCTCCTCCTATTGATGATCGATTTTGCAATCCTCTACCATACACATGCTGCTTGAACAATCAGACCCCTCTATGTACAGTCCTTGGTTGGTGGTTAGGACCACCTGGGAGCTCCGAGGGTGCCAGTTAGTTCATGTTGTTGTTCATCCTAAGGGGCTACAAACCCCTCAGCCCCATTGGTCTTTTCTCTAATTCCTTCACTGGGGACCCTGCA
>NW_022196895.1:83513305-83531959 GCF_008632895.1 Mastomys coucha
GAAATGTTCGACATCCTTAGTCATCAGGGAAATGCAAATCAAAACAACCCTGAGATTTCACCTCACATTTTCTTTACTTCCTCTTCAGTAAATGGGTACGAAGGTTGCTTATATTTCTTGGTTATTGTAAACTATTCTGTAAAGTCATAAACATTGCCTTGTCTTGTTTCCATTTAAAATATATAATCCTAGCATTAAGATGACTGCATCACATTGTGATTCTATTTTTATTAGTCCAAGAAGCAGCCTTCTTGTTCTCTAAACAGGAATGTCATTTCGATCAGCAGTATACATGAGTTTCTAATTTTCTATATTCTGCATTTTCTTATTTTCTATTATTTACTCTTTTAATTATAGACACTCTACCAGGTATGACATAATAAATCTTTGTTGGGCTGGTGAGATGGCTCAGCAGGTTAGAGCACCGACTGCTCTTCCGAAGGTCCTGAGTTCAAATCCCAGCAACCACATGGTGGCTCACAACCACCCGTAATGAGGTCTGATGCCCTCTTCTGGTGTGTCTGAAGACAGCTAAATTATACTTATTTATAATAAATAAATCTTTTAAAAAAAGCTTCCTAAATCTACTCTTGAGCAGCCTTTAAAAAATAAATAAATAAAAATAAATCTTTGTAATTTTGACTTGCTTGTCTTTTATTGATCAGTCTTAATGAGCATGTTCATATATCTTTCTTGCTTGTTATCTTCTTTGGAGAAATGTTTGTTCAAGTTGATCCCCATGTTTGGTATGTATATATATATCATATATTGCATTTTTAACTATGTGAGATCTTAATTCACATTTCTAAATATTAATGTGTTATTGGACATGTTCTGTAAATATTTTGTCCTTTCTATTTGAAATGTTTTTAATAAAGTACAGTTTGTTAGTTTTCTGTTACTTGCAGAGGGTTGTACTGGATATTCACATCTAACAATGTGGAAACTCATGGATGTCCAGTTTTCCCCTTTCTGGAGATTTCAAGGCTTTGTTTGTTTTCTCTTTATTTTTCTACCTAGACTTCAGGAGAATATTTTCACAGTAGCAACAAGCCTGAGTTACAAGACTGCTGTCCTCAGCAGGTCTTTTTGGAGCCTAACATTTTCTCTTGGAAAGCACAATAATGTCTGTTTTCCCACATTCATGTAATTTCTGCTGAACGCCCTAGTCTTTAATGTTTGTCTACCATAACAGAAAACCAGAAAAGTAAAAATGTAAGATGTAAGGTTCTAACTGCCTTTTAAATCTCTCTGTGTTAAAATTAGTTAGGGGCCACACATATAAAATAATGGGAGCAGTGAGAATCCAAGAGCTACCCTATTTCCCTACCTGTTCCTGATCAGAGCATGTCCCCTATAACTGTAAGGACTGTGCCCATTCTACACATCATGGTGGGTTAGTTTTTTCAAGTGTGTTGTCCTAAAATTTATGTTTGTTTTCCTTCTTTAATCTAGGGAAGATTGTAAGTATTGTAAGAGGTATAGTTCCCCACAATTAGACATATCATGCATAACAAAGGAAGAGAGTAAGCAAAGCAGCATGATACTCACCAAAGGATTAACTGATGATTGGTACAAAAATGTAGTCTAAAGGTAGAAATGGCTTAGTGGATGAAAGAGTTGCCATATGTTTGTGAACCTCAAAACCCATGCAAATGCACATGGAGAGAACAATCCTGGAACAAGCTTGCCACCTAAACTGTGTTCAATTAAAAGTTCCCACTTCAACTTTTAAGGGGAAAAGCATCCAAGAGACCCCCAGTGTCAATGTTAACATCTGTACTCCACAGATCTATGTACATGTACACACACATGGGTGCACCTATACACATACAAACATGGACACACATACAAACATACACACATAAAATAAAAACTATGTGCTAGACATTTGGCTTTATGCAGTTAATTGGTTGTTTAAAGAGGTGACAAGTGAAATTACTATCTAAAAAAAGCACTTTTCAGTGGGGCAGTGGTGGCACACGCCTTTAATTCCAGTATTTGGGAGGCAGAAGCAAATGGATTTCTGAGTTTGAGGCCAGCCTGGTCTACAGAGTGAGTTCCAGGACAGCCAAGGCTATACAGAGAAACCCTGTCTCAAAAAAAACAAAAACAAAAACAAAAACAAAACAAAAAAACAGCACTTTTCAAACTATGAGATGTGTTTTTAACATCAAATCAAATATAGCAATGATTTTACACATGGTTGGTCATATGAAAAGTCTAAAAGTATAAATATCCTTGAAAATAATAAATTAAAACTATAACCTTGAGCGAACAAACTATTTCTTAAGCTGTAGACAAATAGAATTAATAGTCATTGGAAGATAGAGTGTTCACTAAGTGTACTTTATTAACAGTAAAATCACAGGCTTATCAAAGATTGATGAAAGGAAAAGACAGACCACAGAATGTATCCACATGCAGTCACAGCCATTTTTACAGCTCTTCTCTAACATATGAGGATTGTGTAACTTCTTTGACCTACCTCATCATACATATTTATATATTTTAAAATTATTGTTGAATGTATCATTTTAATTTATCATAAACATAGCACATTTGTTAAATGTTTCTCAAGTTTTTTTTCTTTTTAATTTTAGAGCAGAATTTTTAAATCTTTGCAGAAAGGTACTTTACATATGTAATGAAAAAAGATGTTTTAGTGTTACTATTGCTCTGATAAAACATCATGACTAGAAACAATGTAGGAACAAAAGGGTCTATTTTACTCAGAGTGCCAGAAGAGCAGGAACCTGGAGACAGGAGCTGAAGCAGAGGCCATGGAGGCATGCTACTTAAGGACATTCTCCTCATGGCTTGCTCAGCTAAGTTTCTTACAGGATGCAGGACCACCCATCCTGGGATGGCATAGCCTGTGGTCTCACATACCAACCACTAATTAAGAAAATGCCCTACATGTTTGCCTATAGTTAGATCTTACAGGAGAAATTTTCTCTGTTGAGGCACCCTCAACTCTAGCTTTTATAGGGAAAGGTTTACATAGGTGTTCAAAAGATACAATTGAAACAATCATTTCAATTCAAAGGGGGTAAGTTACAAGGACAGATAAGTGAAGAAAATTTCAGTTAGAGAAAACAGTCTTCTATCAGGTTTGAGCAAGAGCAAAGAGCCTCATGTTTTAAATTCTGGTAAACAAGCAAGCAGATAAGACTAGGTTACATACACCTGGTATTTGATGACAAGTGTTTATAATTTACTCTGAGAAAACAGAAATCATTTTTTAGGATATTTCACAAAACAAACAAACAAAACAAAAAGGCATTACTTAAACTTGATGTCTTTTTCTAATTGACTTTGTAGGTTGTATTACTATTAGGTGAATTTGAAAAAATAATTGTGTGAGATCTTGTTTTGTCATCTCCCAATAAGTACACCTGAAATTAACAGCATCCAAAACAATAGCATGATATCACAGCTGAATAACATCCTCTGTAAAGTCACTGACCTTACTGATTCAAATTTTCTGGCATAATTGTGCTTGTATGTGTGCATGCATGTATGCATGCATGTATGCATGTATATTTGTATGTATGTATGTATGTGTATAGCACTATACTTACATATACTATATTGACATATACAGTATAATCATATGTATAGGTGTGTGTGCTCGCTGCTACAGTCAAGATATAGAAAAGCCTGCCAGCATAGAAGGGCTCTCAGCGGACTCTCCTGACTCACTCACTGACCAGTCTTGTACCCACCCTTCTCATAACTCCTAGAACCAGCCATCTGCTTTCTATAGAATTATGTCACAATAATAATTTTAAATAGGGGCGAAATCAAGGGTTCAGTGGTTAAGAGCACTTTCTACTCATTGATAGAACCTGGATTCTGTATGCAGCATGCATATAGTATTTAAAACCATATATAACTTCAATTACAGGCAATCAAACACCCTCTTCCTCCATCTAAGTGTACCTGCATGTGGTATATAAACTTGCATGCAGATATATGCTTATGCACAGAATTTTATTTTTTAAAAGAATTGTATCAATGAATCATATATCACATCAAATTTTCAGGCTGGCTTTTATTTTAACATAATTTTTCTGAGAGACATAGAAGATAGTACATGTTTCAACAGTCCATTCTGGTTCATTTTCAGGGGGGGAAGAAGGTTTTATTCTGTATCCCTGATATACCCAGGAACTCACAGTGTTCAAGACAAGCATCAAACTCACAACAATTAAACTGTCTCAGACACTTAAGTATGAGGATGATAGGTGTCAGACTCCACTCCGGGATTATATTTCTTTTTACTGAAAAGTGGGTTAGTCTGGAAAAACCTCAGCTTATTTATACCCATTCATAGAAGCATACCTACGTGTAACTGTATGTACTTGTATGGTTTCCAATTTGGGTTCTAAAAATACAGCTGCTATAAGCATTCACATACAAAGCTATGTATGAACATGAGTTTTCATTTCTCTGGGTAAAGGCCCAGGAGAGCAGTTGCTTGGCCATATGGCTAGTTGTGGAGAATCTGATAAACTGTTACCAGAGTGGCTGGACCATTTTTCATCTGCACTGTAAATACATGAATAAAGCCAGTTCTCCATGGCCTTTGGTATTGCTATTTTCATTTTAGTCATTCTGATAGGTGTGCAGCCATGCATCATTGTTTTTGAATACAAATTTTCTCACAGAAGTTCATTTGAGGTTAATAATCCTGATATATTTGAGGCAATAGTCTAACATGACATCCTTTCACCTACATCTGCCATTTCTAAAGTGGTGGTAGAATAATAGTGGCCAGCTGGTACTATCAAACAGCTTTCACGGCCCAGGTGCATATACTCTGGCAAATTCCTTCTTTGAGAAGCACACCAGCCAGCTGGCATGTCCCAGGGAACTGATTCACATAACTGTAGAGTAGAGTGCTGGCTTGTAGGACTACAATGTCACTTTTTGGTACTGTAGACAGGATTCTGGGAGAAATGAACTTGGGCAGGCTGCCAAGTTGGAAAAAATCCCATGCAGGACCTGTATGGTACTGTTGCAGACTCCCTGTAGACTGATTTTCTTCCAGCCTTGAGCTCCAGATTATGTTAACTTTCTCTATCATCCTTCTGTCTAAATTTTCACTGCTTCTTGAGATATTTCCAGGGTTGATGACTCTGTAGAAAAATATCACATATTCTCTGGACTACCAACTAACTTTGTAAAATGATTACCAAGGCTCCCCTTTGGAGATGTATCAATATAAGAATGAAACAGTTCAATAGAAATTATCATGTAATCAAACACATGTATGGCTTGAAAACTGATAATAGCAATAGAACAGGAGAATAGTGAGCCTATTCTGTATATATTTCAAAACTAGAGTCCCAAACATGATCTTTATGACTAGAAATTCCATCTTGGGTAAAACATACGTATCAAGAAAGATTTTAAGTTTTATCTCCCTAAGCAAATAAAAGTTTCAGTTCCCAATAACTGATGATTACCAGGTCAGAATTAGTGTGAAAGTGTTATTAGTAACTCAGCATGAATATCTGTACATGATATGAATAAAGTGGATGTAAGTCCAAAACTTATGAAAGATTCATAAGTTGACGATGAAATACAGTAATTATTGACATACTACTTCCACTTAAGGCAGATGTCAGATAAAAGCAAAACATTCAAACTAGCCACGGGAGTGACAAGCTTTCAGTTTCTTTTATGTCCATCTACTCGTATCCCTACAATTGTCTTCTCCATCCATCAAAGAAAATGACTTTCCTCTTTAGGAGGGTACACGATTTCCAGTCATAAATCTGTTGAGGTTTGGCCTTTTGCTGTTTATTGTAAAATGGGGGTCCAGACTGACCCCCAGGTCTGGTTGTCCCCAGGGATGAGGCACACCAAGTGATGCTATGTAACCTTGCTCCTTAATTTTAAGCTATTGATTGAATAAAGATGTCTACAGACTATAGATATACAGAAGAGAGGTAAGTGGAGTTTCTGTTCCTAGGCTTGAGTCAGAGGTAAGACCTTGAGATGAAAGGGGGAGAAGGTGGAGAGAGGAGAAGAATTCATGGAGTAAGGGGTCATGAGAACAGGCTTGAGGGTTGGCTGGTCAGAGTAAGAATGGCCCAGGCAGAACATGGCAAGTCATATTTTGGAGTTATTGATAGGGAAGAAGTTAAAAATAGCTTAGAGGGTAGATATCTAGCCAGTAGATATCTAGTGTTGATTAAGGCTTATTATAATAATAAAGTTTTTGTGCGTTTTTCTAGGAACTGAATCATTAAAGGTGGGGCAGAAACTCCTGATTAAGATTATCACAACATAGATCTGTCAGTATTCCCCTAAAAATGTAGTCCGGTCCAAAAGAGATTTTCACTACAATTGTCAGAAGTTGATTTACTCTCTTTTAAAGTCTTTAATTATATCACATTTGATTTGGTTTTTTATAGCTTTAATTCTATATATTTAATCACTTATTTGCTGAGGTCATGCTATGGTGTAAATGTAGAGATCAGAGAAAATCTTGGGAGAGTTGGTCTTTTCAGTTACATGGGTCATGAGGATGGAAATCAAGTTGTCAGGCTCAACAAAAAGCACCTTTCTCACTTATCCATCTGATAAGCATTTACATTATCAGAAATAAAATTTTGGTTAGGTATTGAGAATTTGTATTTTTGTTTCTTGCAATGAAAACTACAAGAAAGAAGGGTTGGGTGTTTTGTTGTTGTTTACTTTTTTGTAGTTTTGTTTTGTTTTTGTTTGTTTGCCCTTTTATAGTAATAGAACAATTAGGACTTAATATTTTCTGGTTAAATGATTGCTTGTTTTGTGTTGCTACATCTAGAACTTGATTCCCCTTCATTTGGAAAGGATCAGATTTGATGTCAGTTGGTACAGGAAATACCTGCTTGTTCCTAGCTTCATTATAAGAGAAGTCAGAGTGGGAGACTGAAACATGTTAGTGAATAAAAATAGATTTTTTTTCTTGCATAATATATCCCAATTACAGTTTCCCCTCCCTCTACTCCTCCCAGTTCCTTTCCACCTTCCCTCCCATCCATATCAACTCCTTTTATGTCTCTCATTAGAAAACAAACATGTCTAAGGGATAATAATATAATAAAATAACATAAAATAAAATAAAAAGAATGAAATAACACATTAGAATTGGACAAAACAAACAGAAATAGCCCAAGGGATATTAAAAGAAACAGAAACCCACTTGTTCTCACACCCAGTCATTTCTTAAAAACAATAAACTATTAACTATAATATGTACACAAAGGACCTAGTACAACCTCACATAGAAAAGCGATGTTGATCCCCAAATTGCATGCTGTTCAATACCAATGCCCACCTTGAAATCACAGAATGGGCTGGATATTAATAAAATCAAAGAGCATCATAACAGAATATCACTTTTATGTACAGAATCATTATGCTTCTTTGGATTTTCAATGAAAATTATTATTGTTAATGGCACTGTTTTTGAAAAGTAAAAGGTAAATACATTTAACATAAAAAATAATTTGAAAAAGCTGACTCAATTGAAATGTTTCTGTATTTGGAGCAAGGTATAGGAAGATACTTCATTTAGAAAATATGAGAATAGCTCCCCTTCTAAAATATAAAACTTGATTGTATAAAACTTGGATGAGGCTTCTTTAATCAGCTTAAATGAGCATATGTATAGATACACATATTAAAAACCACATCAAATATATGTGATATATTTGTGTAATATATGCATGTCTCTCAAATTCCATTCCTAAATAAAAACCCTAACCAAATTTGAATATTCTAGCTATCATTTCATTAAGAGAACTCCATGGTTTACATACCAGAGAAACATTTAAAATTTTTACTTTCATACTTTTATATCATCTTGCTTAGCAACAATAGTTTGAATATATTCTTGACTTAATGCTACCTGTAAAATAAATCTATATTTAGAATTTGAACTTACACATTACTGAGTTTATTGTGTGTAAATAATCCTGAATAAATGAGCAAAAATTGAAAATAACTTTGAAAGTGCCCTCATAACAAGTTCACAGGCACTTACTATATGATTATAATTCATAACTCTATGATTTTGATAAAAATAATTGACATTTATGCAATAACTCTTACTAGTTGCATAAACATACTAATAATTCTGTATTTAAAATGTAAATTAATTTACCTAGAGCCCTATCTAACTTTGATGTAGCTATAGGTTATAGCATAATAAATATAACAGTGAATTTTAAAAACTTTTCATTTAAAGAAACTGTTACCCATGTTTAACTTTGTCTTAGTCAGGGTTTCTATTCCTGCACAAACATCATGACCAAGAAGCAAGTTGGGGAGGAAAGGATTTATTCAGCTTACTTCTACTTTGCTGTTGATCACCAGAGGAAGTCAGGACTGGAACTCAAGCAGGTCAGGAAGCAAGAGCTGAGGCGGAGGCCAGGTTCCTTACTGACTTGCTTCCCTGGCTTACTCAGCCTGCTCTCTTATAGAACCCAAGACTTCCAGCTCAGGGATAGCACCGCCTACAAGGGGCCCTACCCCCTTGATCACTAATTGAGAAAATGTCCCACAGCTGGATCTCATGGAGGTACTTCCCCAACTGAAGCTCCCTTCTCTGTGATAACTCCAGCCTGTGTCAAGTTAACACAAAACCAGCCAGTACAATTGAACTCTTGTCAACTTCAGACACAAACTCATCACTATTAAGCCTCAACCCTTACTTTCTTATTCATCCCCAAGATCTAAAGTCCCATAGTCTTTACATACTAAAACTTCAATCAATTTAAAATGTCCAATATCTTTTAAAATTTAAGGTCTCTTAACTATGGGCTCCACTAAAATATTTTCTTCCTTCAAGAGGGAAAAATATCAGGGCACAGTCACAATCAAAAGCAAAACCAGTGTCTGGGATTCAACTCAGGATCTTCTGGGCTCCTCTAAGGGCTTTGGTCACTTCTCCAGCTCTGCCCTTTGTCTTCTAGGCTTAAGATGCCTGTACTCCACTGCTGCTGCTGTTCTTGGTGGTCATTGCATGGTACTGCCATTCGCAAAACACTGCTGTCTTTCACTGTAACTAGGCTTTACCAATAGCCTCTCCTAGACTATCTTCATGATGCCAAGCCTCAATTCCTTTGCATGATCCCTTAAGTCATGAGCCATCAACAGTAAACCAAGGCTGACTCTTCACCAATGGCTTTCCATGGCTTCTCACTGTGCCGAGCCTCAACTGCTCTTTATGACCCTTTCATGCCTTCAAAACCAGTACCATGTGGGTGACTCTTACAAGCAATTACCAAGTCCTGCTGCAGCACAAGGTACAACCTTGGCTATTTCTGGAACACAGCCTCTTTGTTCTCTCAGAAAACACTTCCCAGAAGATGTCACCTCAGTGATGCTGGTCTCTTCTTAATCACCACTAATTTCTTAGCTCCAGCTAACCAGCATCAATAGTCCCAGTAATGCAAAGTTTTCGATTTAGTAGTTCTGGTATCTTGTTAATCACGGCTGATACTTCAGCCCCAGCTAACCAGAACCACAGAATCTTCACAATCAAAACAACATGGCCCTGATACGAGTCTTTAATCTTCCCTCTGAAATTTCACAAGCCAGGCCTCCATCTCTGCACTGTTCTCAACATGATCTTCCAAGCTCCTACAGAATATCCCACAGAGTTCTTAACAACCAGTAGCTCTTCTAGCTCAAAGTTCCAAAGTCCTTCCACAGTCTTCCCCAAAACGTGGTCCTGAGTTCAATTCCCATATGGTGGCTCACAGCCATCTTTAATGCGATCCCATGCCCTCTTCTGCTGTGTGTGAAGAGATAATGTTGCCCTTGGACTTCCATTCACAGCTGCTGCTGACCATTGTTGGGAGTTGGACTACAGACTGTAAGTCATCAATAAATTCCTTTACTACATAGAGACTACCATAAGTTCTGTGACTCTACAGAACCCTGACTAATACAAATCTGGTACCAATAATATTTGCCATTAAACTATTGCTATGAAATCACCTGTAATATTTAAATAAATATGGCAACATTCTTGAAAGAAAAAAATGTATATGTCTGTCTCATAAAGTAATTAAACATGTGCTAACAGGTCTTGAAGAATCCTGAGCTTACTCTTTATCTAAAGCTGACTTCTTGCACAGCTGCACACATATTTTAGGTGAGGATCCCAAAGAGAACTTCATGGCAGACTGGATAGGTGACTCACTTCCTGAGCCACAGACTGGATAGGTGACTCTCTGTGCCACAGACTGGATAGGTGACTCTCTGTGCCACAGACTGGATAGGTGACTCTCTGAGCAACAGATTGGATAGATGTGTGATTCCCTGAGCCACAGACTGGATAGGTAGGTGACTCCCTGGGCCACAGAATGGATAGGTAGGCAACTCCTTGAGCCACAGACTAGATAGGTAGGTGACTCCCTGAGCCACAGACTGGATAGGTAGATGACTCCCTGAGTCACAGACTAGATAGGTAGGTGACTACCTGAGCCACAGACTAGATAGGTAGGTGACTCCCTAAGACACAGACTGGATAGGTAGGTGCCTATCTTAGCCAAAGACTGGATAGGTGACTCCCTGAACCACAGACTGGATAGGTAGGTGACTCCCTGAGACACAGACTGGATAGATAGGTGACTCCCTGGGCCACAGACTGGATAGGTAGGCAACTACCTGAGCCAGAGTGAGGCAATTCACTTGATTTTTAAGAAATTCTCTATTTTGAAAACCAAAAGTTTTTAATACTGTCTCACAGCAAGTATTTGTTTAAAATAAATATATTCTATTGATGTGGAAACAATTGCAGAAAAATAAAATGAACAAAAAAATAAATACATGGCACTAAAACAGGGTAATTCAGGGGTTGTTCAGAGAAAAGTTTAATATCTAACTTAATGAGATATACACAATTTGTGATTCTCAGCTAGGGTTAATTAAGTTAATAGTACAACTCTGTGATATTTGAATGGCATGCCCATCAACTACATAAAATTATGCTAAAAGGAGCAAACTGTATGTAAATTCAGGCTTTTAAATTCTGTTCTGAAATTTTTGCATGCATATTTCTTTCAGTTTCTAATTAAAATGTGTTTTAAATCGCATCATTCATACTGTCTCCTGACAAGATCTTTGCAGCCTGCTTATTCTGTTATGTGATAACTTTCTTCTCCAATTAAAAGTTTCTGCATCTATTCTACACTATATTAGTTTCATATTCTCTTCCAAGTAATACATTTTAAAAGGTAGGTGATAGAAGAGTGGACAATGTCCTTAACTTAGTCTTCCCTTTATCTTCTATCACGTTAGCACTCTTTGTGTTTCCAGGATATCACAATGGGTTTGTAGTGTTCTGTGCTCATAGACCTCAATCATGCATATGTTTATTTATTTATTTATTTATTGGCTTAGAGTCCTCGTGATATGAGGTCTGTGTTCTTTTCAAAACAACAGCCAAGTATTCTGAAAATATATTTGCCAATTGTGTGTAAAAAGCAGTTTTCATCATTCATATAATTATAAAGTATTAGCACTTTGTTCTTTTTTTCTACAAAAAGGTGTCGAGGCTAATATTTGTATTTTTATTCAACTTTAGTTACAGGTTTTCAGTATATGATATGACATATGAATCTAATTTTATTCTCCTACTTGTGTTTTTCCAATACTATTTAGTAAAGTCATTCTCAAACCATGTAACCTTGGCATTTTTTTTTGCTGAACAGATGTGTGTCTTTCTCACCTCTGCACTCTTATGAGTCTATTATTATTATTATTATTATTATTATTATTATTATTATTATTAATTTTTTTAGAGTGCAGTATTCATCCCCCTCCTGCTCTGCCCTCTGACTGTTCCAAATCCCACCCATACCTCCTCCTTCCTCTGCCCCCATCTCCAAGACAATGTCCCCACACCCCATCTCTACCTATCAGGCCTTCCCACTCCCTGAGGCCTCAAGTCTCTTGAGGATTAGGTGCATCTTCTTTCACTGAGGCCAGACCAAGTAGTCTTTTGCTGTATATGGGTTTAAGACCAGCTTATGTACACTGCCTGGTTGGTGACTCAGTGTCTGAGAATTCTTGGGGGTCTAGGTTAGTTAAGACTGCTGATCTTCCTATGGGGTCACCCTAGTCCTCAGCTTCTTCCAGCTTTCCCCTAATTCAACCCCAGGAGTCTCCTGCTTCTGTCAAAGTATCTGCATGTGTGTAAGTATCTGCATCTGACTCTTTCAGCTGCTTATTGGGCCTCTGTAAGAGCAGCCATGCTAGACTCTTTTTGGTGAGTAGCTTCTTGAGCTCTTTATATACTTTGTATGTTAGCCCTCTATTGGATGAAGGCTTAATGACGATTTTTTCCCAATCTGTAGGTTGCTGATTTGTCCTATTGATTATGTCTTTTGCCTTACAGAAGCTTTCCAGTTTCATGAGGTCTCATTTATCAATTCTTGATCTTAGAGCCTGAGCCAGTGGAGTTGTAGTTAGGGAATTTCCTCCAGTGCCAGTAAGTTTGAGGTTCTTTCCCAATTTCTTTTCTATTAAATTCCGTGTATATGGTTTTATGTTGTGGTCCTTGATCCACTTGGAATTGAGCTTAGTGCAAGGTGACAAATATATATCTACTTTCATTTTTACACATGCAGACTGCCAGTTAGACCAGCACCATTTATTGATGATTCTTTCTTTTTTCTATTTTATATTATTGGCTTTTTTGTTAAAGTTCAAGTGTCAGTAAGTGTGTGGTTTTATTTCTTGGTCTTCGATTCTATTCCGTTGATCAACCTGTCTGTCTTTGTACTGATACCATGCAGTTTTTATCACTATTATTCTGTAGTAAAGCCTGAGGTCAGTGATGGTGAGTTCCCCCAGAAGTTCTTTTATTGTTTTCACTATTCTGGGATTTTTGTTTTTCCAGCTGGATTTGAGAATTGCTTTTTCCATGTCTTTGAAGAATTGTGTTGAGATTTTGATCTGGATTGCACTGAATCTGTAGATTGCTTTTGGCAAGATGACCATTTTTATTTGTTAACATATTTTTTCACACTACTTGAGAAAATATCAAGTTATATATTTCTAGTCACAGGTGTACACATATAGGATCAATAAGTTGATAAGATTAAAGTTTTGCCATTATCTTAATCAGTGTTTACCCATTTTTTCAGAATACCATAATTGATTTAATTAGTCTAAATTTTCTAGAGTAAGGTTCCATATAAATTCTACTGTTTGTCACCCCTTACTCTCATGGCAACTACCTGCTATTCTTTACAAATCACAAGCCACCAGCCATATTAAATGGACAGGGGTAGTATGTAATCATTGCAAGCTTCAGTCCTTCCAACTGACTTACTTTGGAGTGCCTGGGACTTGGGTGCTGATTCAGTGTTTATTTTCAGTATAAATACAGTAAGCATGTTCCTACCTTATATCCCAAAGCATATGTGGCCCCTTTAAGTAAAATTACATATTGTGACAGTGTAAACAAACAGGAGCAACAAAAAAAGGGGGGAGGGATAGTGGAATAAATAATGGATCTACCTAGTACCTAAAGACAGGTAGATCATTAAAGACAGAAAAATAATGCATGATATAACCTAGAAACTAATTGTAAAAGGAGAGGCTGGTCTTGGTCTACTGTGCGTTAAGATGAAAATGCTAGACCAAGTTTGTAAGCTGATGAAACTGACTCCATGAAGGAGATATAACTGATTATGCACCTGACAGCAAATATAAATCTAAGTGGGACCCTACCTTGAACTCAGTACATCAACAAAGACTCTCCTGTTACTAATACACATAAAACAAGAGTTTTGGAAGCTCTTTTATGACCCTGTTTTTGACGAAGGCAGTGATTCCACTGTGAAAAGGTATGAGGTAGAACTGACCACAAAGTCTGAATTCTTGGCTTCAGGAAGAAGGCTGAAAATGTGAATTTGGAACATTGTGTTTAAAAGCCTGTGCAGCTTCACTTCTGTTCGCTTTACATTTTAAATAGTAATAATTAATTAATAAATTATGAATAAATATATTTTAAAGGCTTTATTAACAAGTTAAAGAAATCTTGCCTCAATTCCCCATTACTGGAGAACAGTTCTCCCCTGCATGTTTCTACAGCTGGTACTTCTCTGGTGATATCAACTATCTCTTAACCAACTCTTCCAAGATAACTCAGCCCCACTAACAAATGGATATGACTCAATAAGAAAAATCTATCAGGAAGCAAACCTACAGTAGTTTGGCAAAATGATCACATAGGAATTTTTTTTTTTTTCGAGACAGAGTTTCTCTGTGTAGCCCTGGCTGTCCTAGAACTCACTCTGCAGACTAGGCTGGCCTCAAACTCAGAAACTTGCCTGCCTCTGCCTCCCAAGTGCTAGGATTAAAGGCATGAGCCACACTGCCTGGCTAGGAATTTTTGAAATGTAATCCTGCAAAGACAAAATCCCAACATCATATGTAAGCATAATGACCATGCTCATCATGGTCATTAGAGTCAGAGGAAGGAGAAGAAGATAGAAATTTCAGGCATGGAAAGGGAAAAAAGGAATGGAAAATGCTGGATTATTGCAGTTACTGGCCTTCTGTAAGAAACAGAGCCACTGTTTCAAGTGACATCTGTCCAGAACTTTTTCTAGTGAGGATGGTGCATTAGCTTTGATTTAGGCAGTTAAACGCTTGAAGCTGTTAGTGGAGTTCACACATCTACCTTCAGAGCAGGCTGCTTTCACAGAATAGTTTTGTTTCTGGTACTGTATTAAAATTCTAATACTCAAAGCTTAATTTAAATATAATTACAAGATTATATGTTTAGAACTATCATAAAGTCCGCTAAAAAGTATTAAAGTGCTGACACGATGTTCAAAGTTTTCTTACATCGTTATGGAAACCAATAACTACAGGATAGTTAACCAATTATCATCACTTATCACTAGGATTGCATTCCACATAACCCAAACCCAGTCTGCCCCTAAAGATAATTTATAGAAAGAAAGCCTTGAAAAAAAAATGTAACTCTTGCCTTCTTGTTCTTGCTCTGTCCTCTTGCACCTTACCCCTCTCTCTTCCCCTCCCCCTCTCCACATGCTCTTGGCCAGCCTCTACTGCTCTACTCTCTCTGCCTTCCTCTGTCTCTACTACCCTCTCAATTCCCCTCCACATGTCCTGAGAAACTATATTCTATAGTACATTTAAAAAAAGTAACTGTGAACTGAGTATTTTTTGAGTTCAAATTTTTTTGAAAACATCATAAGACTACAGAAAGATAAGACACATAAACTGCTGGTGAAAAATTCTTCTATTTTACTCTTTTTCTTGTGACCAAGACTTGTGTTTAATACATATGCATGACTAAACATTTACACAAATAACTCTAAGGCTAATCAGCAACACTTAAATAAAGTGTTAATTGTGTTTATTAAAATGTATTTACCTGGTGAGATTTTTCTAAGGCTGAGAAAAAAATGAGAACAGCTTAGAAATTTTAACAGATTACAATAAAAATAAAATTGACTCTGAAGAAAAAGTACTGATGATAATTTACTGTAATATAATTCCTGAGGGCAAATGTTTTATTACAATTTTATTTATTATTTATTTTCTCTGGAGTGTCCAATTAAAACTAAGTATAATAATTACTAGGACTAGAATTAAATGTTAGCAATAACTTGCTTGGCAGAAAAGAAATAATTCTGATGTTATATCAAAATACGTTATTAGGATGTTTTTGTATCTAGTGCTTCCTCTCATACATAGAACAGGAAGTATATAATGAATATGGCAGTCTCCATCCTCACTACTAATAAATATATAATGCATATGTCACGTTTATTCTATGAAGTTAATTTTCTAGTCCCCTAACACATTTCACCAAATACAAAATGACACTAAAATGCTATACCTCAGAGAAAGCACATTGTCAAAATATACTGAAATCTTGAGGTAGCTCACACTTACTGATGTTATACTTTGTGAATTTATTTCACCTAATTACATGTAAAAATATGGAATTTTTTTCTGGATGATGGAAATAATTTATTTTCTATTACTTAATAATTCATTGTCTAAGGATGTTTTTCCAGCTCAAATAGGTAAGTACACCAAAATTGAAAAACACTAAGCAGTGGCCCAAATTGAGTTAATGTCATTTCTTAACATTAATGAAAATACTGCTAACAATAATAACCTTTTTCAAATATTATTTTGAGATGATATAATTAAGTCACCCCTCTTTCCTTTTCTCTGTCCAAGCTGTCCTATATAATTCTCCTCTCCTCAATCTCTTTGAAACTTATGACTTCATTTTTCATTAATTGTTGATACACACACACACACACACACACACACACACACATTTATTCTTACACACAAAATCCTAATACATAAATACAACCTGCTCAGCCTGTACAATGTTACTTATTTTTTTATTAATTATTTTATTTATTTACATTTCAACTGTTGTTCTCCCTTCCTGGTCCTCCCCTCTATGAGCCCCCTACAGGCCCCCTACCATAGTATCTCCCCTTCCCTCATTTTGCCCTAAGAGAGTGCTACCTCACCCATCCACCTAAACCTCCTAGCATCCCCTTCCTCTGGGGCATCAAGCATCCATAGAAGGCTAGACAAAGCTACATATGTGGTGAGGTGCCATGGATAAGCCCATGTATAATCCCTGGGAGCTCTGAAGGTTTTGCTTAGTTAATACTGTTATTCTTCCTATGCGGTTGCAATCCCCTTCAGCTCCTTCAGTCCTTCCCCTAGTTCTTCTATAGGAGTCCCTGAGCTCAGTACAATAGTTGGTTTTAAGTATCTGCATCTGCCTCAGTCAGTTGCTGATAGAGCCTCTCAAAGGACAGCTATTCCAGGCTCCTGTCTACAGCAGATATTGGCATCAGTCTTAGTGCCAGGGTTTGGTGTCTGCACATGGGATTGATCCCAAGGTGGGGCAGTCTCTGGATGGCCTTTTCTTCAGTCTCTATTTCATTTTTTGTACTTGCATTTCATTTAGACAGAAACAATTCTGGGTCAAAATATTTGAGATGGGTGGGTGGCCCCATCCCTCAACTGGGGTCCATATCTATGACTGGAGGTGGTCTCTTCAGGTTCCATCTCTCCACTGTTGGGGATTTCACCTAATGTCCATTGGGTCCTGGGAGCCTCTCACATCCCTGATGGTTGAGACTTTCTGATGATTTGCCCCCCACCCCCTACCAACACACACACACACACACACACACACACACACACACACACACACACACACCACTATACTGCTGTCTCCTGTCATAAACATTTATATCAGGAGTAGATCTCAGAACTTGGATCTTGCTAAGAATACAGAGGCTACAGTCATAAGTTTGATTAGCTAGAGGTTGAATATAAAGTCACAAAGACTTTGGGCCATGGCTTATTGATTTTATTTCAATATACTTTGTCTACAGCATGCAGCAAGCCTAAGCACATAGATCTGCAGAGAGGCATTGAGAAATTAAACTGCAGAAATGTAGCACAAAAACCTAAGTGAAGAGAACACCATTGAGATTAGCTGCATCAATAGATGGATCCAGACCCCTCTCTTACCACCAGACACTTCAGATCCAAGTACTCAAGATAGTTCTCTATTATTTCAGAGGACATTATGTAACCACAAAATTGCTTTCTAAAGCAATTAACAACAAATTTAAAAGTCCAAGAATGTAAATGTTGGTACTTGACTACAAAATACCCCAAAATATTCAGATATAGTATCTTCTGAGACTAAAAAATATAATTTTAAACTAACCTTAAACTAATCTTCCAGTAATAGAGTAATGCCATGACTACAAACAGTAAAAGTATACATTGTTTCTAAGGGCAGGGTAGTTAATTAACTCTGTTTTATGCTTTATGGAAGAATGGCAAATACATTTACATCTATGTAATAGAAAAATAAGTGATTATTACAAATCAACACAAAGAAATGTGAGGTTGATGAATCAATACAAATACAGAATAATATGAATCTAATAGGTATCCATGTTATTTATCCAAATGTTAGTCTTGTCATTGTCAGAATAACTTTAGAATATATACTGTCAATAAGGCATTTAACTTTTAAAAAAAATTTTAATACACGGTTTCACTATGTACCTCTGGTGGCTTGAAATGTGCTCTATAGGAAAGGGTATCCTTAAACTCACAGAGGTTCACTTGCCTCTGTCTCCTTGTTTTTTGGAATTAAGTGCTCATGCCAGCATGTTTGGGCATGTGTAATAATTTTTACAATTTTCCAATCACCCATAAGCTATTTTATAAAAACTTCAACAAATTTCAAAGGACTAGAGTTATTTAAGGTATGCCCTTTGCCTCATTTTTAAAAAGATGCATCAGCAAAAGAGAAAAAAAAAGAAAGAAAGAAGGAAAGAAAGAAAGAAAGGAAGAAAAAAGAAAGAAAGAAAGAAAGAAAGAAAGAAAGAAAGAAAGAAAGAAAGAAAGAAAGAAAGCACCAATAGCTTAGTGAAGAAGTAACTCATTTCCAAATAACTAATAAGACCAGGTGAAAAATTGATCACAGTTGACAGTAGAAGAGATTTTGACTTGACTGAAAAGAAAAGTGTGACACATTGAAACTCACTAAACACAGCAGAAAACTCAATAGAAATGGTAATGTAATCTTAAAGG
>NW_022196895.1:83531969-83535455 GCF_008632895.1 Mastomys coucha
AACAAAGCAAAACAAAAACAAAAAAAAAAGTTTCCGAGTTAATAGACAAAAATGTAAAATATAAAAGCAAAATCACATTATTACCATAGCACAGATACTGCAGTTAGCAAAGTTGTTATTTCAGAGAAAATCTCCAGTGTGCTAAGGTAAAGGAAAAACTAACTAAAACATAAGTTAACTAATATAGTTCACCAAGTAAACTAACACTAATGATGCATAGCATAGACATTTTTCCCAAGACATTGTTTCAAATACCCATAGAGGAGTGAATTTACGAAAATATACCAATAATCTTTATTTTGCTTGAAAATACAAATTAAAATCCAAAGGTGATTCCATCAAATGACCTTGGATCATTTAAAAAATGAAAGATAATTATTAATATTTCATCAATGGACATGTGGAAAAGCACCAGCTGCTGCGTCATGTATAAAGGCGCTAGCCTTAGCAGCGAAGTTGGACGGTTCTCTTATTAAGTGGATGTATCTCAGTATTTCTGTCCAGTGAGCTCAATGCTCAAATAGACAAAATAGAGAAGTTTGAATAATAGTGTGATGCTAAACAGCTTTCTTTATAAAATAAATTCCATAAATGTTACATATTTTGACTGTATGACTCTGTATTTATCACTATTGTCATTTTTTTTTGTTTTTTTGTTTTTTTGTTTTTTTGAGACAGGGTTTCTCTGTGTAGCCCTGGCTGTCCTGGAACTCACTCTGTAGACCAGTCTAGTCTCAAACTCAGAAATCCACAGGCCTCTGCCTCCCAAGTGCTGGGATTAAAGGTGTGTGCCACCACTGCCCAGCTTATTGTCATCATTTTTTTTTTTTCAGCAATTGCCAGATTAGAATATCTCAAAAGAAGGAGAGCAGGGGAGTAACCCTGTTTTTTTATCATTGATAGAAAAATTAAAATGTGAAAGTAGACTGTTAACATTTTAACAATAATGAACTATGTTTTTAAATTTATGTTTGTGCGTGCACCATATGTGTACATGCACATTCATGTTTGTGAACATGGTCATACATATGTCACAACTATGTGTGGAGGTCAGAAGACAGCCCTGGGTATTAGTCCTGACTTGTATTACTTGACACAGAATTTCCTTATTGCTCATCATTGCATGTGGTAGGCTACCTGACTGATATGTGTGCTTGAGGGATTTATTCCTCAGGCTTCATCTCCCACCCCTTCCCCTGACAACCTATAAGGACACTGGGATTAAAACCACTTCAGTAATTTAAACAACTTTTACATGGATTCCTGTGACTTGGATCTTGTTCCTTATACCCGTGTGGTAAGCATTTTTAGCTTTATTGAGTTCTCTCTCCAATTCTAAAGTGGTATTACTATGCTGAGAGGTTACTGCCCCTGCGATTTTCACAAACTGAGTGAATGAAGACAGGCATTATGTGATTCCATATACAGACATTAAAACTGTGAAAACCTATCTACAATGTTGATATAGACAATGTCAGATGAAGACAATGTTTCACTTTGGGAAATAGGAGAAGGAGTAATGTGAGTAGGGAGCTCCTGATATTCTTTCTCTCTGTTAAGCTGCTAGTTGTCATGAGTTATATTAATTTTATAAAAAGAAATTGATTAATATTGTTATCTCTGTCACATTTCAACAAGTAAAATTAAATAAAAAGACAATTATTACATGAGTTAGTGTAATTACGCATATTTTATAATATTTTCACATTCCCAAACAAAACATAATATATTGCTTCTATAACCCTACCTATTGTTTCACCATTTAAATGCTATTTAATTATCAACTGTTGGTATAGGGTGGTCAGAAAGAATGTATGCCCTTGTTTCTTAAAATTTGCTTAATTAGTTTTTTCTGCACGTGTAGTTGTGTGTGGTCTTCATGCACATGTGCTTGAATGTATGTGAGTACACAAGTGTGTATGTATGCATATAAAGATCCCATTTTAAATCTAGAGTTACTCCCTCAAGTGTTCTCCTCTTTATTCATTGAAAAGGTGTCTCTCGCCAAACCTAGAGCTTTCTCATTCTTACTAATCAAGCTAGTTATCTTGCCTCTGAGACTTCTTGTCTCTGCTTTCTTAGTATTGGAAATTCAAGTAGTAGCTAGGCCAAATTGACTTTCCATTGTGTTCTGAGGATCTGAATTCTGGCTCCAAATTCGGGTGGCCAGTGTTTCATATGCCTGAGCATCTTCTTATCCTTTGTTTTAGTATTTATTGAGCAGTAAATTATCTCAGAATACAAAGCATGACTTGATTGAATAAACTCAATCTTTATCTTTTATTTTATCAAGTATATTTTGAGGTATCTGTTATTTTTATAAGCAAATTTTTATTGATAAACATATAAATCTGAATATGTGAGAAAATAATTTCATTACTTGAAACATAAAATAGCTGTATCCTGAAATACCTTTGAATACTTAACTATGCCTCTTTTTAGACAAGATCTTCTTTAATTATAATATTTTGACATTATACATAAAACATAAATGTATTTGTTAATATTTATCCAGAGTAGAATCTTTCCCTCTGTTCTTAGTAAAAGCTCTTGTCAGAAAGCCTTTTGCTCATTATAACCCTTGGATAGAATATTGTTATTACTATCTATACTTTCTCCATGCTATCCAGATTGGACACACTCAACTGGGATAACTCATAATGCCCAACTTCTTAGAGAATAAGAGGCATTATCATTGATCCTAGAAGCCCACAGTTTGTCATCGGAAGGATGTCAAATCATCGCAATAGCATAGGACTATTGGTTACTTCATTTAGAATATTGAACGGCTCCTTCTGGTACCATAAGAGCTAGTCCTTAGAGAGGAATCTTTAAATTTAGTAGCAGATCAGTGGCTTCTGTGCCATGAGTCTAAAGTACATGGTTTCAGGCAACAGGGACTTATTTGCTATAACTATGATGAAAACCAAGAGCAGTAGTAATAGCCTATAAACTTTTGTGTCTTTGTAAACCCTGAGCAACAATAATAAAAGGGTATTTTTCATGCCTGATGTTCGGATTTTCTTAGATGATCTTTGGATCTTAGAGCAAGAATTGTGTGCTCAGATGAAAATTGATCATATATACTATAAAATATCTTGTGCATAGGCTAACATATATTCAGTTAGGTAGAAAGTTAATAGTATAAGTCTTTATGACTTTTCAGACATCCTGTTATTTTACTATCTTTCCTCCCAGTTTTATCACATTCTTTCAAATTACATCCCCCTTAACTTTTACAATTTTCTCCAAATCCTACAAAGCTCTACACATAGAACATAACTAAGGAATGCTGGAGAGAATTTATCTTCTCCAAAATCAAATGGTAACTTCTGGAAACATATATTCATACATACATACATACATACATACATACATACATACATACATACATACAAATAGCTTTATACAACTGAGCAGGATCTATTTAAGTATTTAGGAGAGAGAGGAGAGAGAGGAGAGAGGGGAGAGAGAGAGAGAGAGAGA
>NW_022196895.1:83535465-83544499 GCF_008632895.1 Mastomys coucha
GAGAGAGAGATTGTGTGTGTGTGTGTGTGTGAAACAGCCAATATAAATGAAGGCCATAGGCTTGCCCTTCTGTCCTGAAGAGCCTTCTGGGACCCCCAAAAGCATGGTAATTCCCTGTGGAAGCCTACAGGGGGCCTCAAAAAAAACCAACTTGTATCCTTTCCCCACCAAGTCCTCATTCAGGTCCCCCTGAAGCACAGACAGCAGAGCTCTCCCTGCCTTCCTGAAGAGTCCTACTGGCATCTGAATCATGCATCCCACACCAGGAAGCTAAGGTACAGAATAAGACTACAGTCAACAAAATTCAAGGTAATATGGCATCAGCAGAGCCCAACTCTCCTGCTAGAAAAAAATGCACCATATCACAACACAGACAAAGCACAAGAGGATGACATTAAGTCCATTGAGATGATAAAGGCCTTTAAAAAGGAAATGAATAAATAACTTAAAGAAATACTGAAAAAGACTTGAAGTACCAGAGTTTGGTGATATATAGAGGTCCCCCACTACTCAGAGGAGAAGGGTAGGGGGAGTGTGGAAAGGGTGGTATGAGGAGGTTGACCAGGCAGTGAGCAGGATATAAAGTGAATAATTAAAATTAATAATAGCCTTCTGGTCTGTCTGGGCCAGTACCCTGAGCAGACTTTGAGTGGAAACTCTGCAGTGAGTCCCATAATAACCAGAGGAACCTCTACTCCCAGGCCCTCTAACGTGTGTGCCTCTAACGGATTACAGGATCCCAGAATCACAGGATCCCAGAGACAGTTTGATTCTGAGGAGTTCTGACACAACCAGAATCATAGGAACGACAGACTCCAGTCAGATTTAACCAGGGCAGGTAGCACTAAAGATAACCAGATGGCAGGAGGCAAGCATATGAAAATACACAACAGAAACAAAGGTTACTTAGCATCATCAGAACCCAATTCTCCCACCATAGCAAGTCCTGGACATACCATCACACCAGAAAAGCAAGATTGGGATCTAAAATCACTTCTCATGATAATGATAGAGGACATTAAGAAAGACATAAATAACTCCCTTAAAGAAATACAGGAGAACACAGGTAAACAGCTAGAAGCCCTTAAAGAGGAAATACAAAAATCCCTTAAAGAACTACAGGAAGACACAATAAAATAGGCAAAGGAAATGAACAAAAACATCCAGGATCTAAAAATGGAAACAGAAACAATTTAAAAAAAAATCACAGAGGAAGACAACCCTGGAGATAGAAAACCTAGAAAAGAGATCAGGAGTCATAAATGCAAGCATCACCAACAGAATACAAGAGATAGAAGAGAGAATCTCAGGGGCAGAAGACACCATAGAAAACATTGACACAACAGTCAAAGAAAATGCAAAAAGCAAAAAGCTCCTAACCCAAAACATCCAGGAAATCCAGGACACAATGAGAAGACCAAACTTAATGATGATAGGTATAGAAGAGAGAGAAGACTCCCAACTTAAATTGCCAGTAAATAGCTTCAACAAAAGTGTAGAACAAAACTTCCCTAACCTAAAGAAAGTGATGTCCATGAACATACAAGAAGCACTACAGAACTTCAAATAGACTGGACCAGAAAAGAAATTCCTCCTGTCACATAATAATAAAAACACCAAATGCACTAAACAAAGAAAGAATTATAAAAGCAGTAAGGGAAAAAGGTCAAGTAAAATATAAAGGCAGGGCTATTTGAATTACACCAGAGTTCTTACCAGATACTATGAAAGCTAGAAGATCCTGGGCAGATGTCATACAAACCCTAAGAGAACAAAAATGCCAGTCCAGGCTACTATACCCAGCAAAACTCTCAATTACCATAGATGGAGAAACCAAGATATTCCATGACAAAACCAAATTTACACAATATCTTTCCACAAATACAGCTCTACAAAGGATAATAGAGGGAAAACACCAATATAAGGAGCAAAACTACACCCTAGAAGAAGCAAGAAATTAATCTTTCAACAAACCCACACAAATCTAATTCCATGTCTTACAACAAAAATAACAGAAAGTAACAATTACTTTTTTCCTAATATCTCTTGATATGAAAATTAATATTAGCAACATATTCTAATCAATTGAAATCCAAAAATATGAGGAATTAGAAATTTGTTGGCTGTCATCTAGTGGTCTCTCTAATTTGGTAATTGGAGAAATCAGTCCAATATTTTACAATCTATATACACTTTCTGCTTGTTTGTACATGACAGTGTCTTGCTGTGTACCACATGATGATCTTGAAATCAGACTTCTCCTATCTCCTCTCTATTAGTAGAATAGGTTATTTGATGTTTTTGTACTCTACAGTGGTTTTCAGAACAGCTTACATATTTCAAAATTATTTGTACTGCCAAAAGAAACATAGACAATTAACTTGCAAGGTGGCTTGTAAGAGATCAACAAAGAGTGAGACTGAATGCTTTGCTTGACGTTTTTAACTATTGTGTCAATTTTGAAGAAGACTTGTTACTCTTTCTTTGAGATGAATGTTTTTCCAAATTATCACAGCCAATGAACCAGATTCTTACCATCACCTGATGTCTATGCCAACTTACAAGCACAACCATTGTTCATTGAAACAGTTAATGAATGAGTTCATGGATAGACCATCTTAATACACACACCATTTCTTAAATGAATGTAACCTGTTCTCTGTGGGCTGAGAATAAAGTCACTCACTCAAGTCAAATAGCTTTGACCATAGCAGGAAATATGCATCCAAAAATCATGCCTACAATCCATTCCAGCAGAACTGTCAACTCTTGGGTTAACTACTCTGAAGATTAAAGTCCTTTGGTGATATGAGGGTCATTGAAGTATAGTCTTATTACAATGAACTACAATGTCTAAAAATTGTTCATATTTTGGTTTTGTACCACAGTAAGAGCCAAGATTTTAAGCTCTACTAAAAACAAAAAATCAAACAAACAAACAAAAAGACTTTATCTATTTATGTTCATTTAAAAAACTAGTAATAATGTATTATTTTAAAATATACAGTTAATATTTTTGGAGTTATTTAAAATTTACATTGAGAAAAATATATGTATTTCAGTATTGCTGTAGGCAAGCATCTACATAAGACTGTTCAATTGATTTTTATTTTATATCAAACAACTTTTATACTACTCATTTTTATTGTTACAATATTTTATAAATTTTACAGAATATGACAAATTAAAAGAAACAAAAGGTATGACAGTTATTGAAAGGGGGTGTCTGGGAGAAGTTGGGGTACAAAAGGGAAAGAAGAATGTAATGAAATTCTATTTATTTAAATGTTAATTTCTATGTTTTTAAATGTTAACCAATTCAGATAAATTGAAATTATGTATCTTTTCTAATCTCAATGTAATAAAACTTAAATCAATAAAAAAGTAATAGTAATAAATAAATAAAAAAGAAAAAGAAGAAATACAGGAAAATATGATCTAATGGATGAAGGATATGAGTACAACTGTCCACGAACTGAAAAATAGAAATAGAAGTAATAAAGAAAACTCAAATGGAGACAATCCTGGAGATGGAAAACGTAGGAAAGAGAACAAGAACTATAGACACAAGCCTTACCAACAGAATACAAAAGACTGAAGAGGTAATATTAGTCATAGAAGCTACTGTACAAGAAATTAATATATCTGTAAAAGAAAATGCAAAATCTACAAAGTTCATGTCACAAAACATCCAGAAAATGTGGGAGAGTAAGGAAAGATAACACATAGGAATAATAGGAATAGAAGGAGAGGATGCCATGGTCAAAGGCCCAGAAAAGATCTTTAACAAATCATAGAAGAAAATATTCCTAACTTGAAAATAAAAAAGATTTCTATAAACATACAAAATGCTTACAGAACACCAAATAGATTGGGCCAGAAAAGGCAAACCTCCTACTATATAATAATCAAAACAGTAAATGTGCAGACTGGAAAAAAAATACTTGCAGCTACTATGGAAAAGGGCCAAGTAACATATAAAGACAGACCTATTAGAATTATGGGAACAGCTCAACAGAATCTCTCAAAACAAGAATGGCCTGGAAAGATGTCTTGCAGACCTCAAAAGACCATAGACATAAACCAATATTACTGTAACCAGCAAAACTTTCAATCACCATTGATGGACAAAACAAGATATTCTATGACAAGAATAAATTTAAACAATGTCTTTGTACTAATCCAGCCCTATAGAGGATACTACAAAGAAAATTCCAACATAAATGGACTAAGTACACCTAAGAAAACACAAAAAATAAGTAGTTTCACACCAGTAAAATCATAAAGAAGAGAAACACACACATATATACACATACAACCACCAACAGCATCAAAAAAACAAGAATTAATAATCATTTGTCATTAACAGAGTGTATATGTAAACAGAGTCCATCATTCTGCCAAAATGATATAAAATATCATTGGTGTAACACTAATCAACCAAGTGAAAGACCTCTATGACAAGAAATTTTAGTTTCTGAAGAAAGAAATTAATAAAAATATCTGAAGATGGAAAAATCTCCCATGTTCATGGATCAATAGGATTATCATAGTGAAAATAGCCATCTTACCAAACAAAGCAATCCACAGATTCAATGCAGTTCCTGTCAAAATTATAACACAATTCTTCACAGACCTTGAAAGAACAATTCTCAACTTCATAAGGAAGAATTAAAACACCCAGGATAGCTATACAATCCTGTACAATAAAAGAACTTCTAGAAGTATCATCATTACAGATATCAATCTGTACTACAGAAAAAAAGTAATAATAAAAACAACTGCATGGTATTGATATAGAGAAAGAATCAGTGGGATAGAATCAAAGACCCTAAAATAAACCCACACACCTGAAGAAACTTGATTTTTAATAAAAAAGCCAAAACCTTACAATAGGGGGAAAAGTGTCTTCAACAGATGGAGCTGGTCTAACTGGATGCCAGCATGTAGAAGAATGCAAATAGATCCATACTTATCACCCAGCACAAAACTCAAAGCCAAGGACATCAAAGATCTTAACCTGAAATCCGATACACTAAATTTAATAAAAAAAAATATGGGGGATAGCATTAGTCCTGGAGACAATTTCCTGAGCTCAGGCTCTAAGACCACAAATTGATAAATGGGACCTGATGAAAACTGAAAAACTCTGTAGACATAGGACACTGTCCATAAGACAAAATGGCAGCCTACATATTGGGAAAAGACCTTGACCAACCTTGATCAACCTTATATCAGATTTAGGGTAAATATACAATATATATATAACTTAAGATGTTGACACAGGAGCAAACCAAATAATCTAATTTTAAAAATGAAGTACAGAACTGAACAGAATATTCTCAACAAAGGAATCTCTAATATCCTACCTAGAGGGACTTCAAGAAATTTTCAATGCCCTTAGACATTAGGGAAATGCAAATAAAAATGACTCTGGGATTCTACCTTGCACCCATGTGAATGGCTAAGATGAAAAACTCAAGGGACAGGACATGCTGATAAGGTTGTGGAGAAGGGGGAACACTCCTTCAATGATGGTAGGAGTACAAACTTGTACAACCGTTCTGGAAATCAATTGGGAGATTTTTCAGAAAATTCAGAATAGTTCTACTTCAAGACCTAGCCATACATCTCCTAGGCTTATACTCAAAATGTGTTCCATCATCCCACAAGGACCCTTTCTCCATTATGTTTGTTAGCAGCTTTATTTGCTATAGCCAGAAACTGGAAACAACCCAGATATCTCTCTACCTAAGAATGGATAAAGAAAATGTGTTTCAGTTACAGAATGGAATACTTCTATATTAGTTAGTGTTTTACTGCTGTGAACAGACAACATGACCAAGGCAAGTCTTATAAAAGACAACATTTAATTGGTGCTGGTTTACAGGTTCAGAGGTTTATTCCAGTATCAAAGTTGGAGCATGGTAGCATCCAGGCAGACATGGTCAGGCAGAGGAAAGAGTTCTAAGTCTTCATCTAAAGACTGCTAGCAGAATACTGGCTTCCAGGCAGCTAGGATGGTCTTATAACCCATGCCCACAGTGACACACCTATTCCAACAGGCCCATACCTCCTAATGGTGCCACTCCCTGGGCTATGCATATACAAACCATAACACTCCTTTCCTTGGCCCCCATAGGCTTGTTCAAACATATGAGTCTATGGAGGCCATACCTAAACATAGCATAATGTAAAATATATTTAGTCCAACTTCAAAAGTTCCCATAGTCTATAGTAGTCTCTGAGTAGTCTCAGTAATGTTAAAAGTCCAAATTTCAAAGTTTCTTCTGAGATTCATCCCATCACTTAACTGTAATCCCTAAAGCAATACAATAAACCAGCTGGGTAAACTCCAAACTCTGCATCTCCATGTCTGATATCAAAGTGGTATTCAGATCTCCAACTGCTTTTTCATCTTTTTTGACTATAGCAAACTTCTTTCAGCTGGGCAGGTGGCACTGCCTGTTATCAGCATTCCTCAGCAGATAGCCTATGGCTCTGGCATCGCAAAAATATTGGAGTCTACAAGGTAAATTCAATGTTAGAGCTTCTTGTTTCAATGTATCGATCCATACATGATTTTCTGGGCTCCTCCAAAGAGCTGGGGTCAGTTCTCCAGCTCTGCCCTCTGTAGTACTCTAAGCTCAGGTTGATATATTCCACTGCTGCTGCTGTTCTTGGTGATCATCCCGTGGTACTGGTATCTCCAGTACATTGGGGTCTTTCACTGCAACTAGGCTTCATCAATAGCCTCTCATAGACTCTCTTCATGGTACCAAGCTTCAACTCCCTTCAGTCCTAGTCCAACAACTACAACTAAGGCTACACCTTCACCAATGGCCTTGCATAGTCTCTTACAGTGCCAAGCCTCAGCTGCTCTTCAGGATCCCTTCATGCTTTCAAAGCCAATACCACCAGGTTGATTCTTAAACATTACCAAGTACAACTGCAGCCAGAGTTACAACCTTGGCTATCTCTGGAACACAGCTTCTTTGTGCTTCCAGAAAACACTTTTCTAGACTTCACCTCAGTAATGTTGGTCTCTTCTTATCACCACCAATTTCTTAGTTCCAGCTAACCAGCATCAATTGTACCAGTAGTCCCTTCTATCTTTCATCCTAAAACCACATGGCTGAAGCTGCCATATTCTGATGCTTGCTGGGGCTGTAACATGCCCTCCTTTATTTTATTACCAGCTTTCTGTTTTTCAACTCCCTCACTGCCTAAGCTTGACTTTGCAGACCTTGCTCTGTAGATTGACCTTGAACTCAAAGAACAGCATGGCTGTGTCCTGTAATGCTGGGATTAAAGGTGTGTGCCACCATGCCTGGATTTAAACTTTTCTTTACCTAGAACCTGCTTTTTCCAGGTTAGCCTTGAAGTCAGAGATCTGTTCGGCTTTGTCTTCTGGGATTAAAGGTGTATACCACCATGGCTAGATCTAAATTTAGCTGGATGGAATTTTACCCCCAAATCCCTTAATCTGTTATCTCCTAGAACATAGGATTCAGCTCCATTTCACTTCCTGGTGCTCCTTTAATACTTAAACCATATATTTTACATTTTTCCTTTCTAAGATTGCTATGCTTGTTCAAAATGCTCTTCATGAGACTAAACCAGAGAACAAAGTCTCTACTGGGTTTTTTTGAGACTTCTGTTGTCAATGCAATTAATATAAATCTCTTTGCATTAGACTCAGGTAGACTCTTAGACAAGGGTAAAAAGCATCTATAATCTTACCAAAATACCACAAAAACAGTCTCTATAACACATACTGAAATTCTTCACTGAAACCTCTTGGGCCAGGTCCACACAGTTCAAATCATTTTCAGCAAAAGTCTTCCATTTTCCTACTAGGATTGCCCACTGAGCTCCACTTAAAGCATTCCACCACTTTCCAAATCCAAAATCCCAAAATTCACATTCTTCCAAACAAAGCACAAGTCAGGCCTATGACAGCAATACCCCAATGCCTGGCACCAACTTCTGTTAGTAGTTAGTGCTGTAAACAGACACCATGACCAAGGCAAATCTTATAAAAGACAGCATTTAATCGGGGCTGGCTTACCCGTTCAGAAGTCCAGTATCATCAAGGTGGAAGCAAGGTAGCATCTAGGCAGACACGATCAGGCAGAGAAGAGAGTTCTATATCTTCATCTGAAAGCTGCTAGCAGAATACTGGCTTCCAGGCAGCTAGGGTGAAGATCTTATAGCCCATACCCACAGTGACACACCTATACTAACATGGCCACACCTCCTAATAGTACCACTCCATAGGCTAAGCATATGCAAACCACAACAACTACTCAGCTATTAAAATCAAGGATATCATGAAATTTGCATACAAATGGA
This sequence comes from Mastomys coucha, assembly GCF_008632895.1. Lineage (NCBI taxonomy): Eukaryota > Metazoa > Chordata > Mammalia > Rodentia > Muridae > Mastomys > Mastomys coucha. The sequence goes on from NW_022196895.1 coordinate 83,543,821, forward strand.
TAGAACTATATTTTCCTGAGTGAGCTGACCCAGGTCCCAAGGACATGCACTGTATATCAACAAATAGAAATGGCTATAAGACATAAAATACAGGATATGCCTGTGAAAATCTATAGACTCAAAGAAGCTAAATAACGAGGAGGGCCCAAGGAAGCCCTTAGGCTTCCCACTGCAAGTGGGAAATAAAATTGTTGTTGGAGCTGGATGGAGGGTAATTGGTGGAAGAAGAAATGGGAAGTGGAAGGGAAAGATCATATGTAGGGAGAGCTGAGGAGATAGGGTTAGTAGAGTAAATGGAAAGTGGCAGCAGGACAGTTCTAATATTACAAGAGACCTGGGATGGAGGAGGCTTCAGGAAATCTATGAGGGTAACTCTAGCGGAGTCTCCTAGCAGTGGGAGATATGGAGTCTTAAGTGGCCACCTCCTATAGCCAGGCAGGACTTATCACAGTGGAGAAATTAGAACATCAATTCACCCATAAAACCTTGGGCCAAAAATGTGTCCTGTGTACAAGAAGTGCAGGCACAAAGATGTAATAGAGACTGAGCAAATGGCCAGCCAATAACTGGCACAACTTGAGATCCACCTCATGGGTCAGAAACAATCTCTGACACTATTTTTTTTTTTTTACTGTTTTTTTTAGATATTTTCTTTATTTACATGTAAATTTCTCCATTC
>NW_022196895.1:83545412-83554096 GCF_008632895.1 Mastomys coucha
ATCAGTTTGGCGGTTCTTCCAGAAATTGGACATAGTACTACTGGAGGACCCGGCTATACCACTCCTGGGCATATACCCAAAATCTCTGAGATTATTAATGATACTCTTTTATGCTTGTAGACAGGAGCCTAGGATAATTGTCCCCTGAGAGGCTCCACAGCTCTCAGCAGATGATGGAAACTGATGAAGAAACCCACAGCTAAACATTAGAAGGACCTTGTGGAGTCTTGTGGAAGAGCTGGTGAAAGGATTGAGGAACCTGGAGGGGACAAGGACTCTACAGTTAGACTAACAGAGTCAATTAACCTTGACTCTTAGGGGCTGACAGAGATTGAACCACCAACCAAAGAACATACAAGAGCTAGACTTAACACCCCCACATATATGCAGCAGACATGCAGCTTGGTCTTCATGCAGGTTCCCCAACAACTGGAACAGGGAATATTCCTTCCTCGATTGCCTGCCTGTGGATCCTGTCCCCCTACTTGGGCTGTCTTGGCTATCCTCAGTGAGAATAATTCATTTTTTTGACATTTCTTGATAGTAAACCCACAAGGTCTTGCTGATGCTAGGCAAACACATTTTAGTCAATTTATTTCCCATCCCTAATATGTGATCTTCTAAGACTTCATCTAAGGCAGAATGCTTATAAAAGATCACTCTGCAACAATGGAGATAATTCAGTTGAAATATTGCCTGCCATTCATGCATGGAGACCTAATTTTGTATTCTCAGAATCCATTTCACAGGCTTAGTGTGGCAATATATACCTGTGACATTGACACTCCCACAAAGGTGGGTAAGCAGATGGGAACCTGAAAGTTCATTGGGTGGTCAGACTTCTCACATATACTTGGAGGTACAGTATATGTGGCATATGCACATATGCATACACCACACCAACAGATACTGACAATACAGACACAATTACTCAATTTCACAAATACACAATTACTCTCATATAAATTCTTCCATTTTGAATTTCATTAGCTGACTAGAAAAGTTAATGTTGAACTCTGGGATTTTGTCTTGTGTTGTTTTGTTTCGTTTTGCTCTTCTTGTTAAGTAGTAGGCAACATTCTTAGATGTCTAGTGTATGGTTTCAGCAAATCTGGAACTGAAGTATAATTGTTGACTTCCCATTTCTATAGCAAAATACTTGTAAAAATTAATCCCTTGTCAGTAACTCACAGTCACCATCCCTCACAGAGCTGTCTTTCTAAATAACATAAGTTTTACAAAGAGAACCATGCAGGGATAGAAGCAGACACCATTCCTGTGTCTATGAAAGCAGAAGTGACCCTGTTTTCCAAATATTGGATCTGCTCTTCCCACAGTGCTATGCAACTCGAATCCCAAACAGGTTAATAGTCTGTGTAGACTGCATTTTTCAATCCTGTAGCAAAATGTCATGATCATAGATAACTCTCTCCTCTGCCAGCTCTTCCAACTCTCCTAAAATGAACTCTTATAGGAGATTTCTTTAGAATAGACATATCTATAGTTATTCTTTTTCCTTGATTTTACTGGTATTGACAAACAAGTTACAAATTGAAAAGAAATGGGTTCCAATATATTATTTTTAAATCAGGAAAACAGAAGGTAGATTAAGATAAAAATGAAGGTTTCCTGTGTGATATGGGATATATGACCATTATTAGGTATTGTCATTGTCTTTGTCATTCGACTATAGAAAATGGCATAAGTTAATCTCTTCTAAATATATATAAAGTGTCTTAATATGTGTTGCTTATTACCATTATTATTCATAGCTAATATTAGACTCTTTATTCTTCCCAAATAAGCTGTCCCCTGATAGATTATCCCTATAGAAGCTACGATTCACCAGAGCATTGCAAAAATTACATCTTAGATTTGATTGTCTTATTTAAATTTTTATAAAATGAAGAAGGAAGCCAATCTGTTCGTGTAAAGAGTTAAATTTCTTTATATGTTTATAAGGGCAATTCAAAGGTTCTTAGTATTTGGTATTAACAAATTTATGGATTAAATACTTGGTCTAAATCAAAAGTGAGCAACTATGCTACTTCTTTTAAAACATTTTGTCTCTAAACAATGTTTATATTTTGAGAAATTTCCCCCCATATCATCTACTTTAAGTTGAATAGATTTTTGTCTGTGTCTATGGTATGTATGTATGTGGTTTTCTCTATGTGTTTGCGTGTGAGGGGGGTGGAGGTGGTGTGCTATTATATGTGTGGGCACATGCTTATAGAGATGAGGAGAAGAAAGAATGAGCCCAGGAGTTTTCCTCAAACTCTGTCTACCTTATATATTGTGATAAACCTTCCTTGCACCTGAGAACTCTTGCTTCTCATGTAGTGTGGATAGACTTTGGCTGCTCAGCATTTATGTGGGTGAGATCCAGATTCCACCACTCAGTCTTGTATGGCAAATGCTTTAGTCACTTGAGTCCCCCTTCCCACACCGTGATTTGAATAGTTGTATTCTAAATACTTTCTAAATTTAAATAAAGTTGAAATGTTTTTATAGATTCAGGCAATCACTTCACTTTGAGACAATTTAAGTAAATTAAAGTTACAAGTGGTATTTTACTCAAAATAATAAAAAATATCAAAAAAAAAACAGTTAAAGAAACACCAGTGAGATCATTATTTATAAAGTAAGTAAATGGCAAAGTCAAAAAACTTATGGCACTACAAAATCAAGGAAACCTATTTTATATCTTAGACATACAAAAATCAACTTTAAGAAAGGTTTAAAGATATCATACAAACTTTAATATACAATATCCTAATCTTAATTCATTAAATGAAGCACACATCCCACATAAAACTCTCAAGTTCTAGGATGTTCTTCCAGTTGAACCTTTTCATTTCTGAGTTTAAGTTTTTATACCTTTTTTGTTGTTGTTGTTGTTTTTGTTTTCTAAATATTTTTTATCTTAAAAAAAGAAATGTTTAAAGATCATTTAAATTTGAAATTTAAATTGTTACAGTGAATATAGCCCAATTTTATTGAATATATTCTTTGTCAATTGCATAGGAGGCAAGCTACAGGAAGATGCATTTGGTACAACATTTTCAGAACTAGATATTAACGGGGATGTTCAGACATCCACAGAAGAGAGATAAGCATGCTAATACAGATGGCAGGTTGTTGGGAATACTTCTTCCTATTATAAAATACATCTGACCACTGGGCTAAAAAGCTAATAAAATGGCCATATGAACCTTCATAAATCAAAGCATATTTATTTCTCTAGCAATGTTTCTATGTAAAACTACCATAAATGAAACCCACTAAAACCTGAGGCACTTATACTGGGGCACATTCAGGGTGACATCTGTATAACACAGGGAAGTCTTTCCTCATCCCTAAGTGTTTCATATGCTTATATGAACACTTTCCTTTTGAGAATTACCAAATGGGATCATTTTTACTGCAAAGGTATCAAGTGAACTTTAAAGTGCATTTAGGGTAACTTTAGTTCTCACACTTGGTGTCCTAAAAAGAAGAAAAAGAATAAAAAATGAAAAAAAAAAAAAAGAAAAGTAGAAAAAATGAGAATCTAAAAAATTAACTATATCAGGCTCCTGTGAGCAAGCACTTCTTGGCATCCACATTAGTGTCTGAGTTTGGTGTCTGTATATGGGATGGATCCCCAGGTGGGGCAGTCTCTGGATGGCCTTCCTTTCAGACTATGCTACATACTTTGTCTCCGTATTTCCTCCCTTGAGTATTTTGTTTTCCCTCCTAAGAAAGGCTGATGTATCCGCTCTTTGTTCTTCCTTGTTCTTGAGCTTCATACAATTCTGTGAATTGTATCAGGTAATATCCACTTATCAGTGAGGGCATATCATGTGTGTTCTTTTGTGATTGGGTTACCTCACTCAGGACAATATTTTCTAATTCCAGTCAGCCAGAGTCTGACAAATATAGAGACAAAGACTCGCAGTCAACCATTGGACTGAGCAGGGGGTCCCCAATGGAGGAGTTAGAGAAAGGACTGAAGGAGCTGAAGGGGTTTACAACCCATAGGGAGAACAACAATATCAACCAGCCAGGACCCCCCTTGCACTGCCCAGAGCTCCCAGGGACTAAACCACCAACCAACGAGTACACATGGAAAAATTCATGGCTCCAGGTGCATATGTAGCAGAGGATGGCCTTGTTGGACATCAATGGGAGGAGAGGCTCTTGGTCCCAGCTTAGGGGAATGCCAGGGTGGTAAGGAGGGAGCAGATGGGTGAGATGGAGGAGGGAGGATGGGATAGGGGGTTTCCGAAGGGAAAACTGGGAAAAGGGGATAACATTTGAAATATAAATAAATAAAGTATCCAATAAAGGTATTAACTAATACTGTTTTGTCCTTGATGGCAGAAAGTGAAGTTTATGGAGGGTGAAATAAGAGTTACTAAATGATGCAGCTCAACTGCTTTTGCCATTTAAATGAAATGCAAAAGAGCTTGATAGAAAATTCAAGAGAGTTTTTTGTTGTTGCTTTTGTTATTGTTTTAAGAAAATGTATCTAGGCTATAAAAGGGTTTCAAAATTTCAAGAAAATAATTTAATATTTACTCTCAACCTTGAATATACCCAAATAAAATAAATTACATATTGTAAGAAAGAAGAATTAATAATAAGACTGGATCTGTGTACCTGGATTAATAATACTTGTTAAAATTTATGCTAATGAGACCTAACTGCCAGTAAACACTGTATTTGCATGATTGTTAAGAGAAGTCTTCTATTAACTAGGTGACAATTTGTTTATTTTCTAAATAGTAATCTGCATTTACATACATGTAAATGAAAATCTTCATACTATAAACTAAACTATTTTAAGATAAGAATAATTTTATTTTAGTAACTATATCCATAATTTGTACATTAACATTAATTCTTTCTCTCACTAGTACCAAGATATTATCAGCTTTATCCAAGTATTTTTATCAAAATGGAAGTTATATTTTCACAATCACATTCCCTTTAAAGAGAATACTAAATAAACATAATTTTATCTTCCATATTACGTGAATAAAAAATAGTAAATGTATAATCATCTCATTTAATTTTTTATTATGTCTTTACCAGCTAGAGAACTATAACATATGATTATAAATTGTCTTGATTCTGATAGATTGCTGGGAAGTCCTAAGTCAAGGACATTTTCATTACCTAGTAAGAACCTATTTCTTGGTTCATGAGAAAAAGCTTAATGTTTTACCCCACATTATGGGAAGACAAGCAAGCTCATGGGGCATTTTCAATGAGCACACTAATTTGGTTCATGAAGTTCCAACTTCTCATACATAGAGTTCAGATGCTTTGTTTCTAACATTAGCTTGGTGTTAAGATTTCAACATGAGTATCCCAGTGACGTGGACATTCAGATCACAGAGCAAAGCATAGAATATATTTGTTTCAGAAGTATAATCTTTTTTACTCATAGCCATCCTGAAAATTGTCTTGAATTTTGTTTTAGTTTGTAAGTAATCAGTGAGCAGCATGAGTCATTACATCAATGAATTGTACAAAAACAAAAGATAGCAAATTATAAAAGACAGTAAATTGTGTAAAACAAAGGATAGTAAAGTTCTACCATTTATGTGAATCTACTTCAAGGTCTTTGTCTTGGGCATCAGCTATGTCTTAATTCTTAGACTCTGTGTGGTAGGGTTTCTGGACTCTACACTTAGGGTCCTGACTACTATTGTTTGTGGTATTTTACTGCAAATAACCGTCTTGGGTTTGGGAAGATTGTAACTCCAAGTATCTATAGCTGGTCTTGCCTTTGTTGGGTGAATATTTCGTTCTTTGGTTTCTGTTGCTTTCACTTGTTCTTAAAAGAGGGTATGGTGACTGTGTGCTGCCTAGGAAGGAATTCTTCTGGAATCCTGGTATATGTGACACCTCAACGTTCCAGGTATAATAATTTTCTAGGTATTGAAAGCTGACAATTAAAAATGTAGATGGGCTTGGGATGGAGGGTTAGAGGACCCTCAGGAGGGAACAGTATTCTATCAGCATCTTCTTAGACTACTGAAAATAGGGGCGGAGAGTGAGGTGAAGCAAGAACAGCTGGTCTGCTACAGAGTTGGGGATGCGAGAGGGGAGAAAGATTTGGAGGAGACGAGAAAGAGGTGAAGATCAGCAGTTAGCATTCCTGCTTCCCTGGCCTGAGTCCTAACTGTTATTTTTAATAAGAACTAGTTCAGGATAAACTCATTTAATTGGACCACCAGAAGAGGTCTGAGTTATAACTGCACAGGCCAAAGTAGCTCATTACCTGTCATAAAGTTCTCCAGTAAGCACCATAGTTAATGCATAGTAAATGTGTATGCTAATATGTCCCCCATTACTATTTCAGTCTAAATTGAAAGAACACATTTGCCTGTTCGCTTTATATGGAGAGGAAAAGATTTGACTCTGATCAAATATATTTGAGCAGCACTATTTATGCAAATGCTTAAGTCTAATCTTCCACCTTAAATCAACCCACTTTGTTCATTTCACCTATGTAAATATTTAAGGGCACTTATTAATGCAGTATCTACAATATTTCATATACTCTCAGATGTATCAAATATAATCAATAATTTACATACTTCCAAACCTGATATAGGAACCACAACACATCCAAACAAGGCCTAAGGACGTTCGGTTTCCTTAATCCATCTTCAGTAAGGCATCTACTAAGTAGGAAGAAGGCTCAGACTTGGGAGAGTCTAGGAACATTTACTGATAGATATAACTATAGTGTCAGCTCCCCTCACCATTCTCACGATATTTTTATTTTTTGCCAGAAACTGATCTGATCAAAACTTCATTTTATTCTTCCAGGGTCCATTGTTGACTTCTCCTTAAGGAAGCCATCCTTTTTCTTGTCCACTTTCCCAAGGCCCCTTGCTTTGAGCTCTCATAACTCTCTGTATTTGATCTCAGTTCTGTCCTATTTTCTTTTCCTTTTTTTGAAATTTTATTATTATTGTTGTTGTTATTATTATTATTATTATTATTATTATTATTATTTAATCATTTTCTACAGACCAGTCATTATCCACTTCCCAGTCTAGCCTCTGACTATACCTCATTCCATTCCTCTTCCTCCTGTCTCACCCCACCACCACTGCCTGGGGCCTCAAGCCTCTCAAGGGTTAGGTGCATCTTCTCCCACTGGGGCCAGACCAGGCAGTCCTTTGCTGTATATGTGTGTGCTACCTTGTTGGTGGCTCATTGTCTGAGAGGTCTCAGGGATCCAGGTTAGTTGAGACAGCTGGTCTTCCTATAGGTTCACCCTCCTCAGCTTCTTCCAGCCTTTCCCTAGTTCAACCACAGGGGTCCCTGGTTCTGCCCATTGGCTGAGTATAAGTATCTGCATCTGTCTCTTTCAGCTGTTTGTTGGGCCTCTTGGAGGGCAGCCATGCTAGGCTAATTTCTGTAAGCACACCATGGCATCAGTAACAGGGTGAGGCCTTGGAGCCTCCTCTTGAGCTGGATCCCAATTTGGGCCGGTCACTGAACCTCCTTTCCATCAGACTCTTCTCCATTTTTGTTCCTTCAGTACTTTTAGACAGGAACAATTCTGGTTCAGAGTTGACTGTGGGATGGGAACCCCATCCCTCTACCTGATGTCCTGTCTTTCTATTGAACACAGACTACACAAGTTCACTCTCCCCATGTTGGGCATTTCATCTAAGGTCCCTTCCTTTGAGTCCTGAGAGTCTCTCACCTTCCAAGTCTCTAGTACATTCTAGAGGTTCCCCTCACCTCCTACATCCCGAGGTTGCCTGGTTCCATGCATTCTGCTGGCCCTCAGGGCTTTAGTCCTATTTCCCCCTCATCCTTTTTCCTCTCCCTGTCTTCTATCCCATACAAGCCCTTCCCTCCCTATCCCCCTACCCCCATGTTTCTCTCTTCTCCCCCACCAAATGGGATTGAGGCATCATCACTTGGACCTTTCGGGTTGCTAAATTTCTTGAGTTCTGTGGATTGCATCCTAGTTATTCTATACTTGTTTATGTGATATCCACTTATTACTGAGTACATACCATGCATGTCCTTTTGGATCTGAGTTACCTCACACTCAGGATGATATTTTCTAGTTCCATCCATTTCCCTTCAAAACTCGTAATATCCTTCGTTCTCAATAGCTGAGTAATATTCCATTGTGTGAGTGAACCACATTTTTGTATCCATTCTTCTGTTGTGGGGCATCTGTGTTGTTTCCAGCTTTTGGCTATCACAAATATAACATGTGCCCCTGTGGCATAGTGGGGCTTCTTTTGGGTGTGTACCTAAGAGTGGTGTGTAATTTACTTAGTAGTGTTGTGTATGAATAGGACATACTGATGCCTTTGCAGAATAGGATGAATGGCTTGTAATAAAAATAAAGGAGAGAGGACCCGCCGGGACCCGGAGCCTCCAGTGAGAACCGCCATCCCCTCTCCGGTGAGTTCCTAAGCCTGGAGAATCCACCTGGGGAGGCAAAGGCTCAAAGAGTCGCAGGGGAGCCGCCTGGCAGCAGGGACCCTATCCTCTCAGCTTCCAACTAACAGAGGTGGATCAGCGACCTTAGCCGCCTCTCCCTTGCACGTGGAGAGTCTGCCCCCAGAGATCCGCTGGGACCTGGAGTCTCCAGTGAGAGCCGCCATCCCCGCTCTGGTGAGTTCCTAAGCCGGAAGCAGCCACCTGGGAGG
>NW_022196895.1:83560901-83570694 GCF_008632895.1 Mastomys coucha
TGGAGGGGAAACGGGGAATGGAGAAATTTACATGTAAATAAAGAAAATATCTAAAATAAAAAAAATAAATAAAGGAAAGAGCTCATAGTACAAAATCCTAGGCAAGAAAAGGACATTTAAAAGTGTTTTAATATAGTTATAAAATAATATTTGAAAAGAATAAGGGCTATGGAGTCTCAACTGGTCAGCCCTCCTTACCAATCCAGACCTCTAATGGTAAGACTAGGTTTTATTCAATTGAGTTGTTCACCAAAGAGATCACATAAAATTCCCAAACAACTCATACTATTGCTAAGACAATGGGTTGCTCTCTACAAAAAGACAAGGGGACCCTGTTGCCAAGGATAATACCCATGCACCTCACTAAACATAAGAAGTGGAGCTAGTGCCTGTATGGACTCCTCACCCTTTCATTCTGATATCTTTAGTGAAGAAATGTACTCTGCAGGTTACCAAAAGAAAAGTAAACACCAACCCAAACACCAAATCTTTGACCTACAATCTACCCTGCCTTCAGGTTGTACTAGGACAATGGAAGTAGTCAACCAATGTCTGATTTGACCTAAGGTCTACACCATGAGAAGAAACCCATATCCAGTACTGCTTGGGTAACCAACAACCAAGAGTCTCAGTAGCTCAAAGACATAGGGTAAAACCAAATACTACTGGTCTAAAAACAAACAAACTACAAACAAACAAAAAACAGAATGACTCCTAGTGATACTTTTATTGTAGGAATAGATCAGTGCCTTATTCAGTCATTATCAGAAAAGCTTTCTCTGGCAGAAAATGGGAGTATATGCAGAAACTCACAGACAGATGTTATACAGAGAGAGAGAGTCTGAAAGGGGTGTCTTTATCAAACCTCTCCCATGTGAGCTCAGAGAGAGAGTCTGAAAGGGGTGTCTTTATCAAACCCCTCCCATGTGAGCTCAGAGAGAGAGTCTAAAAGGGGTGTCTTTATCAAACCCCTCCCATGTGAGCTCAGAGAGAGAGAGTCTAAAAGGGGTGTCTTTATCAAACCCCTCCCATGTGAGCTCAGAGAGAGAGTCTAAAAGGGGTGTCTTTATCAAACCCCTCCCATGTGAGCTCAGAGAGAGAGTGTAAAAGGGGGGTCTTTATCAAACCCCTCCCATGTGAGCTCAATACATTATAATAGGAAGCAGAGAATGTGTCAGAGCCAGACTGGATGAAGAACACCAGCAGAACAAGGCCCTCTGAATCAAAAAAGCAAGGTATAAATAATCTCACATAGCCTGAAGTAGCAAGCAGAGGGCCTACAAGGGTCTGCACCAGGTCCTCTGCATAAGTATTTTAACAGTTAGCTTAGTATTTTAATGGACTCCTGAGTGAAAGAACAATTAGGTCCTTGACTCTTGTGTCTTCTCTTTGGCCTCTTTCCCTTTTGTTGGATTGTCTTGTCCAACTTCATTATGAGAGTGTTTGCTTTATCTTATGTTTATTTTGCCTGTTGTTTTTAATGAGAGTCAGAAAGAGAACAGATGTAGAGGGAAGAGAAGGAGGAACTGGGAGGAGTAGAGCAAAGGGAAACTATAATTAGAACATATTGTATGAGAAGAGAATCTATGTTGAAAAAGAGAAAAAGAAAAAGTAGGGAAATATGGGGCAGTAAAGACTTATGAGAACTTTAAAAATTAATTAGATATTAAGAAGATGCTTAATTAAGCTAAAGTAATAAAGAAAAATCTGAAATATAAAAGTAAGAAAATCTCCCAATAGGCAATATTAAAAGTCAAGAGCAGAAATTATTAGAGAAGGTAAATAATAGTGATGAACAGTTTATGATGCTTGATACTTTAAATTAGAATCACTATGAAATGAAAAAAAATGAAAGGAAAGAAAATCAATTAAAAAATAAATCTCACAGAACTCATACAGAACTGGGATCCCCAGATTTCAAAATTCTACTGGGTGTAATTTTTTTTTAAAAAAAATCCCTCTTTACAAGATTTTCTGCATATCAGAAAATATAGTTTCTAAATATGCAAATAGGACTCCTACAAGAAAGGAAAATATTGATATTGGCATGAACTTACCAGTAACAGTACAGAGAATATAAAGAATAAAAATATATCTTTAAACCAGGAGATCAATTATCACATCAATCAAATAATAAATCTTATTAAAGTATAAAAATATATCCAAGAATACAGAAACTTTCTCAAATATCCTTCAGAAACGATCATATGAGAACTTAAAGACTTCAAAATACAGCAAAATATTGTGGCAAATAAAGAATAGGATAAAGTAACAAAGAACAAAGAGAATTAACTGGTAGTCTCAAAATCAGGTTATTCCAAAGAAGCCATTAAAAAATTTCAACACTGGGGCTGGTGAGATGGCTCAGCTGGCAGAAGCACTGACTATTCTTCTGAAGGTCGTGAGTTCAAATCCCAGCAACCACATGGTGGCTTACAACCACCTGTAATGAAATCTGACACCCTCTTCTGGTGGTCCAAAGACAGCTACAGTGTACTCATTTATAATAATAAATAAAATAAATCTTTAAAAAAAAGAAATTTCAACAGCGTAAGCATTGATATCATCATTTATATGTGTTTTTCTTTCTCAAAAGTCAAGTTATAAATTTATTATAAGACTATTAGAAGTTGAAGAACCGCCCCTGAGAGTTCTGCAACTTGATTTTCAGAAAATAAGCAGAGAGAGAGAGAGAGAGAGAGAGAGAGAGAGAGAGAGAGAGAGAGAGAGAGAGAGAGAGAGAGAGAGAGAGAAAGAGAGAGAGAGAGAGAGAGAGAGAGAGAGAGAAAGAGAGAGACAGAGTAAGAGACAGAGACAGAGACAGAGAGACTGAGAGACTGAGAGACCGAGAGACTGAGAGAGAGGAGACTGGACTTGACTTGAACATCTAAAAAATCAAAGCCCTCCCCCAGTGACACACTGTCTCTAAAGTATGCCATACCTTCCCTACACATGGTCACAGCTCCTATTAGTGCCACTCCGTGGTCATCATTAAAATCTCTTAGTCTATGGGTATGGGAGGACATTTTTATTCAAACTGCCACATCCATATAATGTTGAAACTGAGGAAAATTTATTACTGATTTCCCTTACGAAGTTTATAATGAAAATGAGCAAATGAAATAGAAACAACAAATGTACAGCATGGAAAGAAAACAACACTATGTAATGTAATATTGCAGTCAAGTCTTGTGTTGAAAAGAAACATAATCTTTAAGATTAGGATAGTTGAGGAAATGTCCCCCTCTCTGTACTGGGTCAATAAGAAGTTTGGCCTCCTTGTAACTGCACCAATCAGACTCTAACATCAGAGGAAAAGCCCAAAGAGTTCCCAAAACTTCATCAAACTGCTGCTAATGTTGTTGAAAGGAAGTGAGGGTCCATGCCAAGCTGACATTCAAATCTGTCAATGTCTACATGGTATTGGATTATAGAGATGATATATAATTTAAGAATGAGTGGTTGTGGGTTTTACCTCTGCAATTTCAGAGAGCTGTTGAGAGCCAGACAAACTGTGGTGGTGCTGGAGCTTTTATGAGAAGGCCCTGAGAGGCTAGGAGGCTGTGAAGATCGTTGTATAAAGCTATGAAAGTGAAGTTTAGGTTTTTATCGGTGGCTTCAATCTTCTGGAGATGCCAGAGCTACGAGATATCTTTCAGGGAAAACTGAAGACGGGAAATGGAGCTAGACCAGGGGAGCCATATGTGTTACAGGCAGCTGGAGGGTCACAGCTGGCTAAGTGAATATGGAACACTTTGCTACAGGATTTGGAGTTCCTCCTGCTGGGATTTCATCCTGTTTGCTTTTCTCACTATGCTCTACTTCTCCCTTTTGGAATGTTAATGTCTTCCCTTTGCCATTTTGTCTTGTATATATGATCTGCTTTATAAAATTATTTTTCAAGATGTCACAGTCAAAAGATAACCTTCTTAGGAGTGATGTTGTATTTGTAATCATGGTGTCTCTGCTGTGACTGACTTCTGTTATAATACTGCTAATGGCCTTCATAGTCAATAATATACTACTTTGCTAATGCTCATGTTCTTTCTATATACAAATTTAGAAACCTTCAAACTATGCTAAAATTTTAAATTTGACATAATATCAGTCATCTAACTGAATTAGTGATTACTATAACTATAGACATAACAATCCTCAAAATCTGCTTTTGCTTTATACATATATTTGCTAAGAAAAAGCTCACATTTTTTTTTTAATCTTTAGTATTACAAAAGGAAAGGTTGAATACAGATTTTCTTCTGAATTTTGGATACTTTCTTTCCCGTCTCACATACTTTAAAATTATATATCTGACACCTCACGTTGTGACATCTCAAAATTCAAACATGTATTTTATACTCAAGCACAAGAATTCTGGCAATTCAGCCAGGGATCTTTTACCAGGACTTATTATTTATACTTTGTTTGACTGATAATGATGGTGTACTGGTGCAATCTGAAAAAAGCATAGCCAACAGAAAGTCTTTGATTCAGAAAAAAAAATATAATTACATGGTCTGTATTCCAAGAAAACTGGATATTTTTAAACATAAGTAGAAAAATTAGCTTAAATAATTATAAGTCAGGGTGTTTCACTTTGTAAAATTTTTTTTCTCTCGCCTCAAATTTCTTGGCCACTGTATGACACAGTTTCTTTTAAAATTTGAAATGCAGTAATTCAAGTTGTTGAATTGTTCTCCTTTAACCACATCACCCTCATACTATGAATTTAACTCATTAAACTGAAAACATATTAAATTTAATCTTTTTTTATGACATGATTTTTCAGCTTTTATGAATATCAAGCCATAAATTTAAAAAAGATTATGTTTACAACTTTAGTCAATAACAGAATGAGAACAAGACAGTTTATTGAATGTACTGGTCTCTCTCATCAGAGCCGGTAGCTCACCAGCGAAAAGAAACTTGTAATCTCGTGTGTTGATGGCCTCTTTGCAACACAACTGTGGAAGGAAAAATGGGTGTTATGTCCTGTGTTTCTCAAGAAATGCTGAACCATGGGAAAGTGAATAAATATATAGAATTAGGTATTCTCACCTTATCCTAGCTGCTGAGGAATCATGTGATGATTATCACAATTATATTATGCTGTAGAATAGTGAGAAGCACACACATAAACTTGAAGTATATACAATATCCAGGGTCTATAGGTGAAATGTTTGAGGAAGAATTATACTTATCAGTTCAGTTTCAAAGTAAAACTTAGGTCAATTGAAGTACAAGATACTGGAATTTTATGAAAGGCGCCCTATAGGACATGCTGAGGAATTTTTAAACATGGATTTAGTTGAAACATCCATCAATATAGCTAAGATTTGGGTTGTCATATGAGCTATCATGTATCATGCCACAGACTGCAAGAGCAGCCTATAAAACTTAGTCTAAACATACTCCATGGTCTAAACTCTCCTTTCTCTGACTACAAGAATTATCTCAAAACACACTCACATTTATATGTAAATTCTCCTTGAAGGACCCATTAGAAAATGCAAATTATAGATATTGTATAGACTTCAACTTTATGTCTGTGCTTTTCACCTACTCTACAGTATCATATAATTGTGATAATTATTGGCAAGAATTAACTTAGTACACCCTGATGGAAAATTATAAAATTTTACTTGATCCAGGTATCCTGCCATAACTGCAAAGGATGTTTGTTCCTTGAGGTATATTCAAACCTTTTTATGTTTGTTTATCATGTTTGATAGATACAAGGAAAAGAAAACAGCTTGAGGGCAGAGATTAATTTTTGTAGTTGGGCAACCTACTTAGCTGGCTTTTTATAGCTTGATCAAATAATCATTATCATAAATATATTTTCATCGAAACAAATCTAATAATAAATGCACTTCACTGTTAACAAAATAGTCACGTAAATATATTATATGTATGATTGTGTGTTTTATGTAAATGGAAAGTTGCTGAAGGTATAAGAGATAATTCTACATAAAGCCTGTTCATTCTCAAATTGTGTAGGTTTGATTGTTTGTATTAGCATATTTCAATGAATTATCTGCCATTTTCCTCCCTTTTTTGTTTGTTTCTGTTCCTTTTATTTCACTCTTACCTTCCTCTTTGCTTCCCTTTCCTCTTTATTTTTGCTATTTAATTTTTTCTGGGCAACTTAACAATGTTTAATTTATATTTAGAGTTTTCTCTTGCTTGAGTTGTTTTTTATTAGTCACTTCACTTAATGCTAAAATAATAATTCTAATATTTATGTACTAGCATTTTGAGCTGCTATTTTGGTACAAGTCAATCAGAACTCATGAGTAACTACTAAGTTCTTATGACTTACAACACAGACTTTCCAAAAGTCAGAAATAGTTTTTATAAACTTCAGAAATGGAAGAAATATGTCCATTTTTTTAAATGAAATGGATCGTATAAAGTTTGCTTTTACTCCTTGGGCAACTAAATATATGAGCATATACTCTGATATTTTCAGTTAGACTTTCTTCCTTATTTTGATTCAGATACTTAGGTTCTTTTTTTTTTTTAGATAATTATATGGTTTCCTTTATTCTAACTTAGATATTTTATATATGATATGAATACCAATCATCATTCAATTTGATGAAAAGAACAGTTTTTCACATTTTGAGATTGTTTAAACATTTTTAATAGTTACGTGTATAAAAGTTAGGCACAGCTCAAGCTGTGTGCTTTTAGCTGCTTGAATTTTTTTATTTTGGGAGGTTTCCTGATTTGACTTCAGTTATGAATATCATAAACACATAAAATTCTTTCCAGTGTTATTTCCAATGTTCCATTTAATTTTTAAAAATTCTTCAAACATTTAATTTCTCTTCCAAATTTGTTTCACTCACCTTTCTCAACTAAGTAAATGGATCCTTGTTCACCAGACTTTCTGGAAACAAAAACTCCTGATGTCTCTCCACTTTTCTTAATGTATAAGACACAGAGAACCTATGAGAGGGTAAATTGTCAGTACCTTGAGTGAAATTTTAATCAGAATCTTTAGTACTTTAACATCTGCTGTGACTTAAATTGCTTCTTTTGAAATATGTCAAATTTCTAGTCCTCTCTACATGTGACCCTGATAATTTTCATGACCCTGATAATTTGAATCTGCAGAATGGGCTTTATGCCAGCCCATGTTCCTGGGAAAATAGGAACATATGGATTTGGAAATGCTCACAAGGAAAAACAAAACAAAAAACCTGTGCACATTAAGGCAAAGAATAGGACAGTTCCTCTAAGAGTATGAATGCCAAGAATTAGAGAAAATTGGAAGAATCTAGAGTTCTCAACTGGAACAACCCTTGTGACATCTACATCTTCTCTTCAAACTTCTAAAACAGGGAGACATTTTATCTCCAAGGTTTCAGACCCACAGGTTTTATAATTCATCACATCTCTAGCAAACGAATACAATACAAAAACCCAATGAGAGAAATTTCATTGTTGTAAAAAACAAACTTTAATATGTTGATACAAATCCAAATAAAATATGTGACATAATTTCATCCAAAACAAATTTCAAATACTCCATGACCACACAATATACTTCATATAATATATACACCATAAAATAAATATGCTCTATGAAAAAGTGAAGATTTGTTATATGTCTCAGTGTAAATGACCTACCATGCAATCATAGGGACCTCACATCAGAACATGAGCATCTCATTAAAAAAAGACAGTAGTGGTAGTATTTGCATCTAGTCCCAGCAGTGGAGGCCAAGACTGGAATATCACGGGGACTTGCTGACCAGCTAGTTCAACCAACTGGTGATCAGCAGGTTGTGTAAGAAATATATCTCCAAAGATAAAGCAGGGACCAATCAAAATAGGCACTTATCAATATCTGGTCTCTAGATGTCCCTGCATGCCAGCACTCCCATGTGGGTGCGCACAGCCACACACTAATAAATTCCAATGAAATTGTGTGAACACATACTAATAAGGAAACCAATAAAACAGGAGTATATACTCAGGATGGTTTCTGAAAAACTTATCATCTGTTGTTCAAGCTATTTTTTTTTTCACTTCCCAGTCTCTGTAATAGGAATTGACATCTGACTCTCCATCCTTTCTCTGGTCCTGTCCTGAATCAGGAGAACACAGATTACATCACCAGAAAAATCCCTAGCCTCTGCTGGTGTGCCCACATCCCTAGTGTGCTGCCACTTTTCCTTCCTGACAGCATGAATAAAGTGGTACATTTAAAAGGTGGGGGGTCACTTTATGAGAAGTGAATTACCACCTGAATCATGACTCAGGATTACAGGATAGCATTTCCTTATTATTATTATTGGTGATGAATTATTCAGTGGAACCCATTAGCAGAATAACATGAAGGTTTTATATTTAGAGTTCTTCATAGGCTGTAGCAGCAGCTTTGCTTTTACACCTGGCAAGTTGATTATGCATAGATTCAGAAATTAAAATTAGTGGCCAAGATAAAGTAAAATAAACAAACAAAACAAAAATAGAAACAAACATACAAAAACTTATCAAAATTATGTACAAATAATTTGTTCCAATATTGAGTTTCTTTCTTATTACCTTTTATTGCTATTTTAAAAATATTTACTGTCATCACTATTATCAAATATAAATTAAGACTATCTTTACTTTTAAAAGAGCTGTTTCTTAGCACATTAGTTTTCCTGTAATCTGAAAAGGATCTTTCTATCAGAAATGAATATTTTCCTGAAAACATTATCTTTTTTGGTGCATATGAACTTCTTACATTCTGTACAAAATTAGTGAATCTCTTTATAATGTTTCAGATATAAAATAATTCCAATCTTACAAAACAGCTTTTGTTTCCTATATTCCTTAATGTATTTTCCACAACTTTTTGCCCAATGAAGATACATACTCACATATATAAAAATTATATCTCTTTGTATGTGAATTGATTTTTAATTATTTGTTGTATTGATGATAAATGGAATCACTGTTTAAATTGTATTACTATGACATATATTCACTGTGTCAGATAGCTACATCCTCAAAGAATAAGCTGAACATTAAAGCTATTGTGCTTTACTGAATTTTGGAAAACTAGAGATTTTCCTGTGTAATTCTATACAGCTTACTCTGCTTTGGGGACATAGAGAACTGTGAAATGATATATAGAATCCATCACAAATTCCAAAAACTTCATAGTAAAAAGTTCCCAGCTCATTTTAAATGAGTGCTAAATTTAACTACAAAGAAACTTCAAGACTTTATTCTAAGTAATTTTTTCTTCTATACTAATAAAATAGAAAGTATTGTAGAAAGAATAACAATATTTTGTAATGATTAAAATGTTACAAGGAAATGCATTGTTGGTTTTGAACTTTAATAGCCTTGATTTACACTCTGTATTATAAGTGCCATTATTATTATAAGATTGTATATTTTAAGCAGAGTTACATGATAAATGTTCAAGTATCATAGTCAGGTACAGTTGTAAAATTACATTAAGTAAACAACAGTAAAGAACACTATGCTCAGATACACTTAGTAGCAGTTTAGAAAAGACAGAGAGAATGTTTATCACTGCACAATTTGTACATAACATGAAAAATATTTAGAGCATCTTCTAACCCATTAATACATAAGTAATTGCACATTTATTAATATTTGGCATTAGTGTACTGGTTGGTTTTGTGTGTCAACTTGATACAAGTTGGAGTTATCACAGAGAAAGGAGTCTCCCTTGAGGAAGTGCCTCCATGAGATTCAGCTGTAAGGCATTTTCTCAGTTAGTGATCAAGGATGGGAGGGCCCCTTGTGGTGGTGTCAT
>NW_022196895.1:83571097-83573686 GCF_008632895.1 Mastomys coucha
CCCTTTCCTCCCCAACTTGCTTCTTGGTCATCATGTTTTGTGCAGGAATAGAAACCCTGACTAAGACATATAGTAATGTTAACTTACCAAAACTCAAAAATGTTATGAACTAACACAATTAAGAAAATGATATTTGTATTGGAAAGAAGTGGTTTTTTGCAACAGATTATTACTATGTTGAACATTAATAAGCATTTATCTTCATTAGTAGTCTGTAAAATTCCTGTACTGAAGCAAATATAGAGGAAAGTTTAAAACTAAAAGATTAAAAAACTCATTATCACATAGCTTATATCTGGTTTGATATTAGATAAGAAAGACCTTAAAGAAGCAGTTGGGACATTAATTAAATTTTACATTGAAGTTCTCTAGATTCCTCAAGAAACAGGTATATAAAGCCGGGCGTGGTGGCGCACGCCTTTAATCCCAGCACTTGGGAGGCAGAGGCAGGTGAATTTCTGAGTTCGAGGCCAGCCTGGTCTACAGAGTGAGTTCTAGGAAAGCCAGGGCTACACAAAGAAACCCTGTCTCGAAAAAAAAAAAAAAAAAAAGAAAAAAGAAACCGGTATATGTCATGAACATGGGGAAACAAAAGAAAACAAGGGAATTGGCAAATACTAAGTGAATGCTTAGTCTCAGACATGAGAGACTTAAAAGAATAAACTAAACCTAAAAGTAGTAAATAGAAGACTCCAATGTCCTGAAGGAAACAGTAACCCTCAATATACTTCCTGCTTATTTTTTTAGTGTAATAAAAAATTCGGTCCAATGTACCTTGTCCTCGTGGATAATAACTTCATCAACTTTTCATTAAATAAAGTGGACTTAGTGCAGTCGATGATGGAGTGTCTGTATGCCAAGTGTATCCATTGTATAACTGTGTAATGACAGAGAACTTGGGACAGAAGTATCACAAGGCGATAAGGAACTCTAAGTATCCATTTTTTTACAAATAGCCAGGCACACACAAGGGAACCTATGTTGTTGATTGCTTACTACAGAAAGTAGCTCAGCACAATTATATTGTTACATTGCGACTACAGTTGGCTGAGACTTCAGACAAAGAAAGAATCCTGAAGTTCCTTCAAATTCCTGTCATGTGGATTTCTAACCATAGATACAATATAATCAGATGCCAGATGATTATGGAGTTCTAATTCTTACAGGACAAAATTCACCTGCCCTTCTTTGACTGACTTTCTCTGTTATCAGTTAATTAAATACACATTTTGATTGATGTTTTCTTTTTAAATGATATTTTGTCCTGATTTTAAAAGTAGTTTCATCTAATTAAAATGACTTAATTAGAGTTTTCAGTTGTTAATAGGAATTGTATTATATATTTCTTAGACCTGTAGAGATCTTCCTACAATGCACAGAACATCTTTCAACTGTGCAGAATTATCCATAGCTCCATTATGCATTTCTATCTTGACTATTGCTTAAATTTTCAAATTTGCCCAACATTTTTATATATAAGAGAAGAGAGAGAATAATCATTAGAATAAAATGCTTACCTTTGCCAAGACCTTCAACTCACCATTATAAAACTTTCATAAACCAACAGAAACGTCTAAATATTCTACTCATTTGTATTTATTTTATTCCATATATAGAGAGAAATATAGATAGATAGATAGATATGATAGTATAGAGATAGAGGTAAGATAGATATGTGTATACACATTTTTATTTTTAAATGTAACATTAAACCTTTTTATTTTTAAATGTAACATTAAACCTTTGTTATTTAAAAAATCATATGTCAGGATTTTACACTAATGAATGTTTTTAAAATTTATCAATATATTTCTTAGGGGAACTCATAAAAGAAAGAATAAGCAGTGATATATTACTATATAGATTTTTTTAATTTTATTTTTTATTAGATATTTTCTTTATTTATATGTCATATGATTTCTCCTTTCTCAGTTTCCCCTCCAAAAACAAAATACAAAAAAAACCAACAAGAACAAACCCCTGTTTCCTCCCCCTTCCCCCTGCTTGCCACCCCATCCTCTTCCTCTTGTGAAGGTTCTGTGCCCTAGTGTAGGTTATATAAGTATTCTGATACTCACATATCAGATCCCAAACCTATAACCTGTTTAAATGAAATATTTTTATGGTATTTGTATATATTTTGAAAACCAAGTGAGTCTTAACAGCAAGCATGTGTACTTGTTCTAGAATACTGCATAAACATTTGTAACAGTCAGAGAATAGACTGGGAAGGGAATAACAACTGGACTGTAAAAACAGATTAAAGAATAATAATAGTAATAAAACCCCACACATTTACCATCTAAGATATTTAAAGCTAACAGTATGCGTGAATACTAAATGAAATACTCTTCTGGTTATTAGCACAGAGAGTAACATACAGACATGCATATTGTTCTGTGATTGGTGAAGGCTGTGTGTTAAAGACATTTTCATTCAGTCATAAGGAATTATACTATGTTCTGTGAATAGTGTATGTGAGGATACAGGAGAGTAATGATACACTGAGTTCCCATACTAAAGTAAAGCAATTCCAATGCAGAGTGTGCCAGACAGAGAGAGAGAGAGAGAGAGAGAGAGAGAGAGAGA
>NW_022196895.1:83573851-83577648 GCF_008632895.1 Mastomys coucha
GGGGGAGGGGGATGGGGAGAGGGAGAGGGAGAGGGAGAGGGAGAGAGATGAAGAAAACCAAGGCACAGTAAATGGCCTGTGTACTATAGCTAAGTCTACTTAGGCTCAAGGGAGAGCCAGCTGCACACTCTGAGAAGCCTACTATGTTCCTGTTAAAAAACCATGTAATAATTATACTGCGTGGAGTGAAGCATGTGGAATCTGCTTTAAACCCCTAGCCAGTACAAAGTTCTTGCACATATGAACACAGTAGGAGTAAAGATATTAACAAAAGTATTTATTGAGAAACATGAAAGCAATGCTCAGCCTCAGGATTTTCATTAACATGTTCATTCACTGGGAAGAAATCAAACCTGTCAACTAGACATAAAACTTATATACTTTTCAGAAACTTTAGCAACACAGTCTAAAGCTAAATTTGGCTCTTATTTACAGAAACATTTACTAGGTTCAGTAGATAATCTATTAGAAACACAAAGAAAATAATTAGGAAAGTTGATGTAGCATGACATTTGACATAAGAATCTATTTAAAATAATCCTGTGAGTCTATCTACTTAAAAATCTCTCTTCCAAGGTCTTCTAAGGATCACAAAGGAGGTCCTGAAGAAAACTTAACAGAAAACCAAATTTCTTTACTAAAATAAACCAAAGTTGATAATAAGAGAAATATACTTTTAGAGAAGAGGGGAGCTGGTGCAGGAGGGAGAAAAGGGAAGTGAGGGAGGCTTCAAAGCACAATGTACATTTGTGGACAAAAACAAAATTAACTAATAAAATTATTGTCCAATTTGTGGACATAAGAAATTTATGATTTATGTTTGATTGTTTTTAAATTAGAACCAAAATATCAACCTCATAGAGACATAGAGGAGACTGTTGGTATCAGAAGTTGGTGTAGAAAAGAGAAAAATGGAAAAATTATCAAGTTAAACTGACTAAATAAAATTTAGTGATCTGCTGCACAGCATGGTGGCCATAGGGAATAAAGAAGTGTGATGTATTAAAAAAAAATCTAAAGAGCACAATTTAAATATTCTCACCTCAGAGATGTGGTAAGAGGTTGAGGTGGTAGATATTAATTTGAATTAATCTTTCAAATTGTATACTTATATAGCACATCACATTGTACTTCACACATACATGTGATTATATGTCAGTTAAAATAAATTAGAAAATGTGAATCTTTGCTTGCAATTAGCATTCACTTTATTTTATTTTTTATTAGATATTTTCTTTATTTACATTTCAAATGTTATCCCCTTTTCTGTATTCCCCTCTGAAAATCCCCTATCCCCTCACCCATCCCCCACTCACCAACCCACTCACGGTAAGTATTCAAAGTTTTAAACTTCCAGGGGTAGTGTCAAAGGATTGTGTTAGGTTTATTTTGTAGTTAACAACAGATGATGTGATAGGCACTCAGGAGCTTGAATCAGCTCATATTCAGTTTTAATCCTTTTATAACTGTCCTCCTTGTCAACTTTATGCAGGCAGAAATTGTCACATAGGAAGTGAATATAAAATGGCAAGGGTCTGCATAAGGGCATTCTCCTTAAAGGTTACTTGCTGCTTTAATGACCTAAATTGAGAATATTCTTCTCTGTAAATTGAAAAGGTAAGGAAAAGTTGATGTTTATAACAGAATTTGAGTATTGAATACAGTCAAACTCTGGAGAGTTAATGTATAGGCTCTACTTATAAATGTGAAATATTCACAGTAAATGGGGTGAGAAGATGTATACGTGTGCCTAGTTTTTACTGCTCCTTTTGAAAAGGTAGCATTTGTGTGAAGCCTGAAAGAAGAAGTGGTATCAGTTATGGAATGTGGGGGTTACTCTTCAGAAAGTCTATTTTGTATGACAGTAAAGTCAGGAAGAATGACAATTTTCCAAGACTCGCAGGGGTCCATCATTAGGAATTATAGGCCAAAATGTGGAAATGCAAATGAGATAAAGGTGCAGTTTTCCAACAAATAATTTAAATATATAATTTTTCTAATTTATAAACTTTTCTATTACGCACATTAGTGCTATATTCTTGACACAAATATCAGTTAAAACACATTTAAAGTTGCAATTTCAAACTCAGATATAGGACTCATTTTCCTTTTTTCATGATACTGTATCATATGGTAATAAAATACCTAAGAAATAAATGTTATTTAATGTTTCCTGCTACATTTGGTTCATTTAAAATTGATAATCATTAAAACAATTACAATGAAAATATAAGACCTTAAATACATTTAAAATAAAATTGAAATGTTACAAATTCACTAGTAATGATTGTTTGGGGGTTCTAATTTTATTTGCAGCATTTCTTTCTTCTCTTTCCTCTCTTCAATCACTCCCATAACCCTCTTGCTCATTTTCAACTGTAGGGCACATTTTCATTAATTTCGATTGCATGCATATAGATATGTATCACTAAATAGAGTCTGCTCACTCTGTATAGTGTTCCTTATATTTGTATTTCCAGCATTGACCATTTGGCATTGGATTGTCAGTTGGTGTGTTCTTCCCTGGGAAAGACGAGTTGTCCTGATCTCAGCTTTCCTCAATTACCTCTAGTTCTTTGTGTAGATAGGGTGCCTCATTGTCTTTTTCCTTGCACTTTGTATATCTATTGGTGTCATCCTTGTTTGACTCTTGTGTTTTAAGTGATGCAGATGTACCTAAAGATAAATGATCATATTAAAGTATAAAATATTTTATATGTAAAAGAAAAATTATAAAATAATTTATTACTCATAATTATCAAATAAAATGTTATGAAAAACATTAAATACATAGATAGGTCTTTAACTTTTCTGAAAAGACATCTACTCTAATATTTGTCATATAAGGTGTATAAAGATCTTCTCCAATATAATTTTTATCCTTTTCTTCATATTGAAGATATAAATAGGTTAATATTTGTGCACAAGGAAGGCAGATAACCAGCAATGTGAAATAACATATATATAAAGATATTGAGAAAAGAATGTATAAATCAAATGTGAAATATGTTCAAACCATATGATTAGAAACGATGATGTGGCAGTCGTAGTATTAGCGAATATTGTAAAGTAAGACATATGCTCTGAGAATATTTTCCATGACATATATATTAAATATGTGTTTTATTATTTTTAAAAGTGGAATAGTGTATTAGCTTGAATGAAAAATATTTCCTCTAGGCTCAAGTATTTAAACAGTTTGTGTCTCATTGGTGGAGCTCTTTGAGAGATTCTGGTACTCTCAAGAGGTGGGGCTTGCAGGAGAATGTTTTTGGTAGACTTTGAAGTTTTATACATTGGACTCAATTGATGTTCTCTTTCTCTGCATGAGAATAGAAACATAATAAGCCAGCTTCCTAAATCCATGCTTTTCCTGCCTGCTGCCCTTCAACCCTGACATAGTAGAATGTCTCTCTGGGACCTTAAGATCAAATAAACCCTTTGATCTTCTAGGTTACTTTGGTTATGGTATTTTATCACAGGAATAGAAAAGTAATTAATATAAATAGTTAATATTATCCTTAAACATTTTATAGACCAAATTAATCTGCACTTTTTTTTGCTTTTTTTATTAGATATTTTCTTTATTTACATGTAAATTTTTCCCTTCCCAGTTTCCCCTCTAAAAAAAAAAGAAACAAACAAAAACAACAAAAACAAACCCTAACTGCCTCCCCACTCCCCATGCCTGCCACCCCACCTTCTCTTGCTTATTGGCCCTGGCATTCTCCCACACTGGGACACAGAATCTTCACAGGGCTGAGGTCCTCTCCTCCCATTGATGATCGAATTTGCAA
>NW_022196895.1:83578182-83598863 GCF_008632895.1 Mastomys coucha
CCTGGGCATATACCCAAAAGATACTGCAACATGTAAGAAGGACACATGCTCCACCATGTTCATAGCAATCTGTACTTTTAAATATGAGTTTTAGTAAAAGTAGTTAGTTTCCCCATATGTATGTGTATATGTATATGTACATGTATATACATACATATACATATAAATATAGTAATATATAAATTTCATTACCATAATGAAATATGTATACAGTGGAATTTACATATTCCACCTTTCCTTCTCTGGTGTGGCTTGTGAATTAGTCAGTTAGCAAGAGGTTTTACTGAGGGTTATGAAAGAAAAGCCTAAGTCATCTTATGTCCTTTTTTGTTTATTACATGAAAATAGCGTTGTCTTCTTGCTTACTGTATGTTTCTTTGTGACATGATTTTAGAATGTATTTATTATAGAGTGTAGGCTTCCTTGACTTTGAAATTTTAAGAATAATACACATATGTCAAATCCAATTTCCTGATACCAGTAGCTTCCCTTTTCATATTTTTTCAGATATTTGAATTAGATACAAATAGTGTGCACATAAAATTTATTTTAATAACACTAGAGAGATTCCAAAATACCTAGATGACAAAATTTAAGTTCAAAACCTGAGAAAGTGGATGAGGTTGAACTGGATGAGAGAGTTGACTAAGTATCTGATCTAACTTTTTACCCTATGCCTACTCTCAGGCCTCATTTTCAAATCAGAAAATTAATTGTTCATTGCAAGTGTGTTGTCTTGTTTAAAAATAACAGACTGTTATAAGCACCAGGATCAAATAAAGTGCTGATATGTGCCAGCACACAATGATGTGTGTTTTCTTTACTAATTGATTACAGACACAAACCTCTGCCTAAGTAGATGTATTGGTAAAACCTGGATTCTCATGCTTGCACACAATGATGTGTGTTGGTTGCAATTTCTCCAATGATAACTACTACTCACATGTTGAAAGCTCTCATATCTGTATGTATGTAATTCTCTTTCATTTATAGACCTCAGTGTCTGAGTGTCTTAGAAAACATGTTTACTGGGATTTACAAACTCTTCAATTAAAAAAGTTATTTCCTCTAACAGCACCCAGCATTTCTCTCCATCTTTAATTTCATACCTCATGTTCACATCTGTTTATTGTGTATGCAGTAAACAGAGTCAACGTATGTTTATAGGTTGCCTTTCTTATATTCCCCTTTATCCCACTTCCTTTATCTTACTTTACCTTTATGTCATCATAATATGTTCATATAAGGCAGCTCATTGCTAATGGTAGTTTCATCTCCTGATTCAGTTTCACAGTGATGAGTCTTACCTTACCTATTTGCCTTCCTTTCAAAGGAAAAAATAATGAGCTGAAACTCAGTTCCATATTTTCAACCACATTATTCCTATTATATCCTGAGCATGTTGATTTGCATGAAAGAAAAAGGCAGAATTATCTGGTAGTACTATTAAATAAGATATAATTCCAAAGATAAGCTTCTAAAATATGACATGATAGATTTTTTTCTATGAGAAAACTTTGTTTTCCTTCAGAGAAGGGCTACAAAAGCATAATGTTCTGTGGCTTCTCACCTTTGATCACGTGACTAGTTTAATAAAGTGCAAGAATTATTGTAATATTTGAGTGATTCATCAAACACAAGATGCATTCTCCAGCATTGTCTTTCACATAGCCATCGTTTTGCCTCTATCTACTGTCTCACTAATTATTCTATTTGGTTCGATGGGAAGGAATGCAAAGTTTTGTGGTTATACAGTACACTAGCATTTAAACCATCTATATTTGAGGCTAAGGGGATTTCTCAGTGGCTCCTGTGCGTGCCGTGCAAGCATGAGAATCCAGGTTTTTACCAATACATCTACTTAGGCAGAGGTTTGTGTCTGTAATCACAGCACTTCTATGTTGGAAAAAGGGGTAAAGGAAAGAGAATTAAAGAAGCCCAAAGGCTAGTGAGTATGGCATGAGCATCAGAAAACAACAGGAGCTATTGGTCACATAAGAGTGGAAAGGACAACACCTAAGGTTGAACATTTACCTCTGCATTAATGACATACATGTAAAGACCCAAATACATGTGACATACATGTGAAGACCCAAATACATGCATCCACTTGAATAAGCAAACACACATAAACACACACACACAGAAGTGTGGGAGAGTATACATGCCTACTAGTAGTTGATGTTTTCAAGCATTGGATGTAAATAAGCATTTGTTTTTTCTTAAAGTTCTATGAGTTTTCCTAAACACTGTTTAAATTTGCAGAATTCCTTTATTTCCCATTGCAGTTTCTATAACTCAAACTAATGTAGAGTGCCTCACTCCAACAGGTCTCATAAAGAATAAGATATCATTTGGGAATTAATACTCATCTTTCAGAATTCAGAAGGAATGTTTGATGGTTTGTCACCTGGGGAAATTCTTAACTTCCAGGGAAGGGCATGATCTACTGGGGTGAAAAATATGAACGTGTATATTAGAATTACCTTACTTACCAGGAAAAAAATCTTCAGAGTTATAAAATCCTCTGAAAATGGGCTAAACTGTTCTACTAATGAATGCATTTCTGAAATTTAAAATACCTTGTTTGTGGTGGATTTTTGAAGCTGAAAGCAACCGAGATGGTATCTTATAAAGCATGAAAGAGACTGGTTCAGTCGACCACAATACAGTATCCCTGGCTGTACCTCGATGGGTTTGACTTTCCTTTTGCCATTAGAATGATTGAGTGTGATGTAATTAAATCTCTCTATGCTTCTCTCACTTCTCAATCACATGAAATTTACAATTCTTAAATCTAGGGCATGAATCATTGACTGAGCTGCATTTATTAGCACCACAGAAGTGTAAAAATCAAAATGATCTGAGATCAGTAATCTCAGAGGAATTGAAAATATTGCATAATGAAGTTTTGCCTCTGAACCATGTGAATGCTTTCTCATTTCAGTAAATTCTGCTAGACAGAAAAAAAAAGGAGAGAGAAAAGCTTAATATGATCTATTTAAAACGTCAAAATAATGTGTGTTTTAGTGTGATTGAATTTCTATAGCCTTGCTATGCTTTCACTGCTCCATTTTTATGCATGAACCTCTTATTTCTACTTCAATGACAGATATGAGGCCAGATAATAGATTGAACATATCTTTTTTTTATCAGAGCATTTTTTATCACAAGTAAAATTGAGCTGGTTCTTTCTCAAACCAACCGTGTCTGTGAAACAATGTTTACTCATGCATTAAATGAAGGTTTCAAATCACATTATGCTTGGGATTTGTTACATGTTAAACACCAATAGTTTTCTTTCAATGTGGTTATTGGCATAACACTTATGCAATAATAAAATGCAATAAAATTTTATAATGGTTGATTTGTATCAATAGCTCCCACAGCAGAGTAGCTCTTCAAATGGCAGTCATAAAACTAATGAAAACAATGACTTTGGAAGCAGCCTTGCACATACACAGAGTACAGGGCTGGGAATATCATGCTTTGAGGGATACCGAACTTTATTCCATTGGGTGAAGTATGGCACCAGCGAATTCAATGAAGCTTTAAAAAGATGTATTTTCTATGACTTGGCAATAGTTATACCCATGGTGATACTGTAAAGTAGAAGAAAAAGGACCATAAATAACATAAACAAATATTCTATTTGCCCTTTTAGGTGGAACAAATAGAAATTATTTCAATGTTAGTATTTGAGGACTCTTGTGTACAAATTGATACTCCTGGAGAAATATAGTCAACAATAAATTTCTTCTAACCGAGAAGCCTTAATAACTCCAATTTTCCTAAATGTTTCTCTTAATAATTGAAATAATAGCTAACTAACTGTGATGGCCTGAAAGCAAAGCCATTCTAGAATAGTACATATACAACAAATTGTAGTGAGTAAGTAATGGAAATATCAGGACAGAATGAGATGAAAATCAAACAATCCACAGGCGAATATAAATGCCTGTATTATACCTGGATTTATAGAGTTACATAGGTAACAACTATACCTATAGCTTTCAAACACCACAATAGATTTTTGAAAATTATGTGTATAAAACATCTATCATGGATTACAAACACATACACACACAGAGATTCACACACACACATACATACTCACTATAGTGATTGCAACTCAATTTTAAATAATTAACTGGGCTTGGAGAATGGTACCCAGTGATATATTATATACTGTTGGTACATTGTAGACCCACATATATGCTGAGGAAATCCTGTTTGTAACAGTAGTTCTTTGTGAATATTCTCCTTTGAGTTTCCTCAGTAAGGAACTGAGTGTCACCAAGCCTAGGATTTTCAGTTGCTAAGAAGAAATTTCAATAACACTATGTAAGGATATGATATTTATATAATTCCAGAAGCATTTGAGCACTCACATTTGGGGTTTATATTCTACTGACAGACTTGTTTAAGAGCTGTATATCTTGTAGAAATTTAGTTGAAAACAATACTAGAAGAATAAATATCATGAAACATCCCAGGTCCTACAAAGTCCGCCACGAAACAGAAAGATAAAAAGATTTTACTAAATGGAAACTGATTTACTAGTCAATTAAAGAGCATTTTACTGCAATGCAAGGGGATTTCAGATACTGATGAGCTGCTTGCTTTAATTGCATTGCACAAAACAGGGAAATATCACCTTCATATAAAGAGATTTATAATCTTTGATTTTCTACAACATGAACTTTTATTTTGATACAACTAGGTTCTTTGTCAGACAATCCCTGATGTACTTTTTATATGCCACATAGAAATTAAAACCAAGAATAATGTATCTCCACATAAAAAAACCTGATAATCTTGCAAAATCTATACTCTTGTCATTTTGTACAACACCTATTAGGCACTATATTTGAAATTAAATATTATTTGAATATTTGAATTTAGCATGAATTTAATGTATTATAATCATAGCTATTACATTGAGGAACTTTTCATGTATGCCAAAGACATGTCAGCTTTGACACTCACTTAGTAGAAAGTGACTCACCATGGTTTATAAAAACATTTGATTGGCACAAAAATATGCCTAGAGAAATCCCTCATGTTGAGATTCTAGTTCACAAATACGATGTATGAGAATTTGGAAAGAAAATATCCTTTCAAGAATATATAAATATGCATCAGTACACTTTAGTCTTCTATCCTGGAAGTAATAACCAGAATTTTTTCTGCTACCATACATTAAAAAGGGGACAAAAGGTAGTTTTCAAAAAAGCTCAAAATTTTCCTCATAGTGGAAATTATTAGGAGGTAGGGATGCAGCAATAGTGAAGACCTGAGTTTGATTCCTAGCACCATGTAAAAAGCCAGGTATGGTGACAACTTACACCTGCAATCTCAGTATTAGGAGGAAGAAATAAGAACCAACAGAGCTGAAGGAGCTTGCAGCCCCATAGGAGGAACAACAATATGAACTAACTAGTAGCCCCTGACTTCCCAGAGACTAAACCACCAACCAAAGAGTACACATGGAGGGACCCATGGCTCCAGCTGCATATGTAGCAGAAGATGGCCTTATTGGACTTAGGAGAAGGAGGAGGAGGAGGAAGAGAAGAAGGAGGAGGAGGAAGAGGAGGACCATTCCTAGGGTCTAGGATTCAGGTGTCAGCTATCACAGAATGGACAAATTTGTCTTAAATAGCAATGTGTCTGGGTCCTAATGATCAACTCCAAAGATTGGCCTTTGGTCTCTTTCTATAGAATTCTGCAAACATGCACAATTTCTATACAAACATATGTCTCTGAATCCTTAAATATGCACACAAAAAAGAAAAGGAAAGAAAAAATTTGATAAACAATTTTGCTGGATGGTTTTATGTTAACTTGGCACAACCTAAAGTCATCTGAGAGAAGGAAACCTCAGTTAAGAAAATGTCTGTGGGCTGTTGGCAAGCCTGTAGGGCATTTTCTTATTTGGTGATTATAGTCGAAGAGCCCAAAATATTGTGGCTAGTGGCATCTCTGGCCTGGTGGTTCTGGGTTCTATAAGGTAGCATTAATAAGCCAAGAAGAACAATCCATTAAGCAGCACTCCTCCATGGCCTCTGCATCAGCTCAAATTCAGGTTTTAGCCCTTCCCGAGTTCCAGTCCTGACTTCCATCAGTGTGAAAGAATAAGCCAAACAACCTTTTTTTTTTTTTCTATAGCTTTATTTTTGTCATGATGTGGCATCATAGCAAGAGTAACTTTCACTAAGATGACCAGGCTGCTTAATTTCAAAACTTTGAAAAGTAGATTAAAAAACTGATCTGATAGATATTAAGGGAGGAAATACATTTGAACTTATGGAGAAGGACTTTTTTAAAAAAAGAATTTGGTAGGTGAGGTAGTAAGAACAATAATTAATAAAGGTGGCTCATGAAACTTTAAAAAAACACGACAACAAACGCTTCTGTGCAGCAAAACACCATTAATTGAGCAATCAGCCTAAAAAATGAGAAAAAAAATCATCAGTTATACATCTCCTTAGTATTTAGAATATACTAAGACTCAAAACATGAAATATCAAGAAACACTGCTGGTGTGAATGCAAAGTGGTCTAGGCACTATAGGAAAAAGTGTGCATGTTTCTCAAAAAGATATAAACAGACCTACCACATCATCCAACTATACCACAGTCGGGCATATACTCAGGCTCTCTATATCTTATAGAAATTCTTGCTCATTTGTGTTCATTGATTTTCTATTCCCAATGACCAGAAGACAAAAGTCAATCTAGATATCCATCACCTGGTGAATAGATAATTAAAGTATGAGATATTTATAAAATATAGTACTATTATTTGGCTTTTAAATTATTAAATTGTGAAATTCACAGGTAGGTGGTTAGTGTTAAAAAAAACATTTTGGGTGAGGTAGAATAGCCCCAAATGTTTTCTCTCATTTTGAATGTTAGTTTTGAATATTCAATACATTTTTTTCCATTTGGAATAATTATAGTTGTTAGAAAATTAGTAAAGTGGTCCTTGGGGTAGAAGGTGACATTTCAAGTGCTATGAGATTGACTATAGTGTTTTTAATGTTAAATGTGAATAATGGTATAGGAAGTGTTTGATGGGAAATGGGATCAGAGGGCAGGGTGGATGAAGGTGTGTGAGAAGGATTAACTATCAATAAAGATATTTAGGAAAAAGTCATGGAAATCTGCATTGTAGAAGCTTCCTAAAATACATGGTACACACACATATGAAGAGTTCAAATAAAGTTGTCCTGTAATAGGCAAAAAAAAAAAATTGGGCCCACTAGACACCACAAGACAATGAATAGAAAGATTAATGACAGGAATAGGCTGTGGGAATGTGATGTTTCATAAACCTCTAACTATTATAGGCTATTGCAAATGCTCCTAGTTACTCTCCAGAATTTTATGGGTAAGTTTCTATGTGTTATATTGCTGACATCACATACTTGACTCATAAGATATAAAGATGAAGATATCAAACCAATACTTATCTGAAACTGCCATCTTTACTAATTATCTTTTATAATGCTGGAAGATGCTCTGCATAGTACTAGACCTGTCCAGTGGCTCAATAATTGCACAATGTCACTGGAGAAACCAACCACTTTCTAAGTGGGTATAAGTCTCATACAACAACTTGAAAATCACACTCCCACTTTATTAGAGCTAAACACCTTTAGCTAGACTGGCCATAGGATCTAGAGAACAACCTATTAGTATTGCTTTGCTTAACTGATAGTATAAAACTGATTCCTAATGAAGTATTGTTGTGACCACAATTTGGTGCATCTCTGAAACCTTATCAGAGAAGCTTCCTTTGGCATTATTGGGGATTAACACACAGACCCACACTGGACCAGATATAGAGAATAGTTGACAGCATAATGTTCAAATCCAATTGGGATTTCTAAATCAGACCTCTCCACCCAAGGCTCTGGTATCATTGCAAAAGAGGTAGCACAAAGACCCATAGTTGGTGAATGACTAAAGTGAAACAGTTTCCTGGGCACAGCAAGGCATTGGTACATGTAAATTGGTACATATAAAGTATTTGAGAAATATGGACAAGATCAATGTCAGCTTAAGTCAGAATTCCTGAATGGAGAGGGAAGTAAACACAGAGACCCATAACTAGCTAAGGAACAATTTGCAGTTAATAGCTGCTAGAAGAGAAGCAGCTAATTTTCATTAACTGTGTAGCTCCAGATATATAGTGCACATTCTGATTAAGGCCACACATCAATTAGTATTCTGTCAGCACAAATTGTAGTTTATGGTTCTTTTATTTTATTTAAGAGGACACAAAATTAAGTTTAAAAAGGGATGGCTCTGGGAGGAGTAGAGAAATGGGATGAATAGGATCAAAACTCATTCTTTGGAATTCTTGGAGAACTAATAAAAAGAGAAAACAAAGATGTGATAAAATTCAATGATGAATAAGAAAAACATAAGGAAGTTGATTCCAAGACAAAACATTCCAGTATAAGGTAGAGTAAAATATTAATAATGGCTTTAAGAATGTTTTCTTTTTATTCCCTGGCTTGTTCACTATGGGTTTTATGGTATCATTACTTTGTTGGTCTTTTGATGCCTCTAGGCTGTGAAATGTCATTCTATACCAAAACCTTGTGAGATCTGCTCAAACATCACTCTTATGTCAAGGTTCAACCTTATTTAACTATGGGTCTTGCAGCATGACACCCAACATCTACCTTCCATCACCTGGTGCACTGCCTTAGCTGCCTTTTCCCCTGAACCTATGTTATGTAACAATTTCCTCCCAGAATGAAACATTCTACTGTGCAAGGAAGCTTCTTAAGAAACAGACAAAAAACTCAAAATAGTTTTAAAGACTCCCCCAAACTAACCAGATTCATTAGGTCAATCCCTGCCACAGTAATCAATAAAAGCAGAGGAGTTCTGAGACTAGCCAAGCTTCAAAAAAGACTCTCAGCCTCTGAGACCAGCCTAGGAGAAGCAGAAATCATCCGTGCTGCCTAGAAGAGGTTTAGACCAGAGTCACTTGAAAAGGATGCTCTCCAACCAATTGAGCCAGGGTATGTTGTATGTCTCAGGTACTGTGAGCTGTCACAAGTTTTCAGTGGATCTTGATAATAATGCAGCTAGTGATCTAAGTCATTTCTGCCCCTGTAGGTAACCCCTCACCCACACTCCTTTAAGTAACCCCAGTAAAACTCATTGGTTCACCTACGTAGACTTTGGTGGTATCCATAATTTGTCTGTCATGGGAGCCCTATAAGAGGTAATTACACATGTGTGTTGCATCTCCCCAGAGAACTTTTTGTTACAAAGTAGACTACAACATCCTCAGCTTTTTGCCTTTTTTAAAAATTTTGTATAGAATAGAGTTTATTTAGGGCTCGGGGAGGGGAGTTAAGAGAGTAGTAGAGGCAGAGAGAAAGAGAGTAGAGAAGTAGAGGCAGGCCATGACCACATGAAGAGAGGGGTGAAGAGAATGAGGAGAGAGGGAAAGCAAGGGGGCAAGAGGAAAGGGAGAGAAGTGGGAGTAAGAGTTTTCCCTTCATTTTTGTATCTTCCGTTTTCTTCAAAGATATGGGTCTCAGTTCCGTAGGATCCCTTACTTGTTTTACACTGGTTATCTCTTCATTCTCTGTACCAGAAATTAATCACAGCATTCGATATTTAACAAACAAAACACTTTGTTCAGAGATTATAACAAAACTGTAACTAGATTTATCATGTTGACCCTATATTAATCTTGTAGGTATGATTTAAATCCCAATATGCTCTCATGCAAATTGAAAATTCATGTTTCATATAACAGCCTCTCTTTTTGTTGGAAGATCACAAATCTTCCCTGCCTGATGACAGATATCATGCAGGAATTGCTGCAGTAGGCTAGTGAACTTCCTAGAAATGGTCTATCTTTTTGCTAGGCTGTGATGGGTGTACCCTGGGAGGCATGTCCTCAGGGGCCTTGTCCCAGGTGGCTTTTTACTACTCATGTGGCTTTTCATGTTTGTTATTGCTATCTTCATCATATACCCGGCATGGTGTGATTAGACATGGGAAGATCTTCACTGCCAATAGCCTGGTGGGATTGCATCCTGAGTGATAGCCACTCTGTTGGGCAAGTTTCCTGCAGATCAACATGAGTGTGAACATTCTTGAGATAATGCTGTTTCAATAAATTAATGATTTAAAGGAATTCCTGATTTGATTTAAGTAGTTTTAGGACATTTTCTGATTTAAGTAATTTGGGGGACCTAGGTATTTGATAGAAAGTTTAAAGTTAGAATCAAGAATAGGATGTGCCCTATTCTCATAGAATAGCAAGAGCTGCATAGGTGTGAAAAGGAATACAGTGATCTTTCATGTGTTATAAGAAAGTAATTATAGTAGCAAGAAAAATATGCTTGGGACAGGTTAATGATTATAGACAACATTTTTTACAGGTTGGGCCTGAGTTCCTTGATTTTGTAATCTAGAATATGAACACAGGCACAGGTTTAAGTGTGGATCATGAAAAGACAAGGTTATAAATAAACTTGTGGAAAAAAACATAGATGAGAAGTATATAGTTAGGTATAGGTATAAGTTTCAAAAGAAGAATATATAATCAGTAATCCTGTTGCAATTCCCATTTCCTATAATGGCTTTAATCTGTTTTCTGAAAAATATGTTTTTCTGATGATTGTTTTTAGAGAATATGTAAATCTTGTGGCTATGAGTTAATCTTTTCTTACATAGAAAACTCTGTCTTAGTTGGTATAAAAAGGATAAGAAAAAAAAATAAAGTTGTTGGAGCCAACTCGTCATATTTGCATATATGATTACATAGAAAACAACCCAACATGTTGTGATTAAAATACCATGAAATACAACTTACACATTCTTGTACATAACATTGAAAAACATATTTTTTTTTGTTTTTTTGAGAAAAAAATATTTTTGTATGAATATTTTGTTCATGGTTTCCTTTCTGACTCTTCCCAAATACCTCGTCCCACTCACACAGCCTCATGCCCTTTCGCTCTATTTCTTTTTTTTTATTAGATGTTTTCTTTATTTACAATATCTCCTTTCTCAGGTTCCCCTCCAAAAAAAATAAAATAAAAAAAACCCCCAAAACTAAAACAATCCCCTGTTCCCTCCCCCCCTACCCCTGCTTACCATCCCACCCCATCCTGCTTACTGGCCCCAGCATTCCCCTACACTGGGGCATAGAACCTTTACAGGGTCAAGGTCCTCTCCTCCCATTGATGACTGACTTGGCCATCTTCTGCTATATGCATGCTGCTAGAGCCATGAGTCCCCCCATATGTACTCTTTGGTTGGAATTTTTGTCCCTGGGAGCTCTGAGGGTACTAGTTAGTTCATATCGTTGTTCATCCTAAGGGGCTGAAAACCCTTCATCTCCTTGGGTCCTTTCTCTAGCTCGTTCATTGGGGACTCTGTACTCAGTCCAATGCATGGCTGTGAACCTCTACTTCTGTATTAGTCAGGTACTGTCAGAGACTCTCAGGAGACAGCTATATCAGGTTACTGTCAGCCAGCACTTGCTGGCATCCACAATACTGTCTAGTGATGATTGAATATGGGAAGGATTCCCAGGTGGAGCAGTCTCTGAATTGTCCTTCCTTTAGTCTCTACTCCATAGTTAACCTCTACAACTCCTTACATGGGTATTTTGTTCCCCCTTTTAAGAAAGAACGAAGTATCCACACTTTGGTCTTCCTTCTTGAGTTTCTTATGGCTTATGGTTTGTACTTTGTGTATTCTGATCTTCTAGGCTAATATCCACTTATCAGAGAATGCATACCATGTATATTCTTTTGTCACTCAGGATGATATCCTCCAGATCCATCCATTTCTCCAAGAATTTCACAACTTCATTATTTTTAATAGCTGAGTAGTACTCCATTGTGTAAATGTACCACATTTTCTGTATCTACTCCTCTGCTGAGGGACATCTGGGTTGTTTCCAGTTTCTGGCTCTTATAAATAAGGCTGCTATGAACATAGTGGACCATGTGTCCTTATTACATGTTGGAGCATCTTCTGGGTATATGCCTAGGAGTGGTATAGCTGGGTCCTCTGGTAGTACTATGTCCTATTTCCGGAGGAGCTGCCAGACTGTTTTCCAGAGTTGGTTGTACCAGCTTGCAATCCCACCAGCAATGAAGGGTTGCTCCTCTTTCTCAACAATCGCTCTATTTCTTAAGAACACAAACATCAGTCAAACAAATCTCAGTCTCTATCCACTGCTGAGTCATTGTGCAAGCAGCCTTCTACTGTAAGAGGAAGTTTCTCTGACAATGCTTAGATAATACACTGATGGGTTGGCACAGCACAAAGTTGTTAGGAGTCATTTAATAACTCTGTTCCTTTAGCAGAACGGTAATACTTATCTTTGCCCTAAGCCCAAGGCATATCTAAGGGAAAGTTCGTGACCACACAACAGAATAAATTATGATAAGAGGTCTCATCATTAACAAGTATCCTAAAAGTCAAGAAGTCTCTTTTACTCAATATTTTGGTACCGGGCTGACTTCTGTACCTTCTCTGCTAGAGTTTTTAAGTACTATATTGATTAAAAGGACAAAATTACAAATTTATCTGACAAAGACTTACCATAAGTATTCTTCAATACAACATGAATTTTGACAATCGCCTAAACTACATTTTAAGAAACTGTGAGTTTCTTTCTATAATTTCACAGTTATATGCTATGTGACTTAAAAACTGCAATTTTTTGCATGCCACTAAATTTCCCAATCTATGAAGTCATGTGGAAAGGACTGGGTTGCTAAGTGTTAAAGTGCTTGTTTGAAATGTGAGAGATTGCCATATTTGCATATGAATGAATGAAACAAAGGAGGGAAGAAAAATAAACAGATGAATGGATGAGAGAGAAGGAAAGTGAAATGGAGGTAAGAAGGGAAAGGAAGGGAGAAAAGGAGGAAGCAAAGGGGAGGGAAAGAAAGCAGAACAAAGGAAGGAAAAAGGAACTTGCTCAAAAGTAGTAAGGAAATGCAATTCTGTATAACAGGCCTTGTTCTGGACTTCAATTTTGTTTACCTAGATATCCTAGATATGATAATAAAACACCTCTTCAACACATATTTCTTCTTCAACTTGAAAGTCTCTTTTTGAAAGGAGGATGATCATTTCAGATGTAAATGAAAAAGATGTTATCTAAGGGGTTTGCTCTTCTTTTAGATGAAGCCAAGAGTACCAATGGCCATTTTGCTCATCCCAGGAAATCTTGGATCTTAGTTTAGAAATTCACAGTACTGCAAAAGTTTTAATATATAGGAACACTGTTCATTGTTGAATCATTCTCTATCAAAGCTGTAGTGTAAGTAACAATGACTCACGTTTTTCTGGGTACCTGATGGGCATTTCTATTGTGTCAAAAGTGAGCATGAGCGTTAAGTACCTTAGTAAGTACAATATATAGAGTTCATTCATGCTGAACTCAGAAAGGTTATGATGAGATAAAAGAAATTAATTTCATTTGAGTTACCATAAAATAAACTAACTTTTATTCTTCTAATGTAATTGTCATCATGGAGGTTTACTGCCTCCTTTTGCTGACCAAGGTCTAGTCCTGGAAACATCTAGTCTCCATATCATCTTATATAGGCCTAGAATGTTTTTAGCCTCTGAAAGCTACTGCTAAGTAAGTTCACCCTTTCTTGCTCTTTCCGAATTCTGGCTGGCTGTTTACTCAGTTGTTCTGGCTTTAAGTTCCTCTCCATACTGACTGATTCAAACTAGATTCTTTATGCTTCTGACTGAATACTCTGCTTGGCCACATAATAACTTTGGCAATATGTACTATTCTTCTGGCTCTATCTCACTGTCTGGCTCTCCTGTGTCTAGTTTGTTCTCTCTCTGCCACCTGTCTCTGTAAAACTCTCCCAATAAAGTTGCCTCTCTTCTCTCTCTGCACTGCTCTCTGTAAATAGGCTCTTTTTTTATATGTTCTCATGAGAGTGGGGCATATCCTATCCTGTCAAATGTGTCTCTGATTTTTCACTTTGTCTGCTATTTAGGTAGATATCTCCTTCAAATATGGGTGTTTCCTTCTACAAACCTTTAATCCCTTCATGATTGGGATTAAAGGTATGTATTAAGTGTGTGTATTCCAGCCATAGTAGCCATTTTGCTGGACTAAAGATCCTCTATACCATAATTGAAAGTTTTCTTAGGAAACTCACAAATCATATTCCATCTGGGAAATATGAACACTTATAGTACATTTAACTTATGAAGTTTGGAATGAGGTGGGGTGGCTTATCACTGTGCAATAACCTGGGTCAAGTATGAAAGAATAACTGTGAAAAGCATAGTTTTAATGAAGGTTTTGTTTGAATAAGTTAGCTTTCCCAAAGGCCAAGAAAAATCACTTAAAATATAAATGTGTTGACATTATTTTGGCTGAAACATGAAACTACCAGACTCTGTGAGGCAAACACATTTGCCCACAAATTTCAGAATATACAAAGAAGACACTAATTGCAGTAACCACCATTTAAACAATCATGTAGAGATATTTCAGTGGAGAAGCTGTCAAAGAAATTCCTTTTTAGAATTTCATGAAAACAAAACAGAGTAAAACAAAGGTCTTCCTGGAAGCTAAATCTGCAGACTCTGCCTAATTATTTCCAGTATGTCTGCATGTGGTGAGAGATAACAAGTGTTTATGGAAAAATCAGGTTCTATTGGAACTACTGCTGAGATAGTCTAACTTATCTTTTGTGTTTTTATTGCAATGACTCTCACACACATACACACGTGCACACACATGCATACACACATGCACACATTCACACACATGCACGCACACACACACACACACACACACACACAGGCATACAGCCATCTGGTGCTGAATCTGGTGCTGAGTTTGTAGCTCAGTCAGTAAAGTGTCTGCCTAGCTCACATGAAGCCCTGGGCTTAGTCTCCAGAACTACATAAACCAGGTGCCATTGTATACACTGATAACATCAGCACTCAGGAAGTGGAGGTGAGAATTATGGCTGCATAGGAAATTTGAAGGCAGCCTGGGACACCCTGTTTTGGTTGAGGCTATTGGGGTACTGGAGAGATGGCACATGCTACCAACTTAATGACCTGTGTTAGAAGCCAGGAACCCACATGTTGAGAGAACTGATGTCATATTGTCTTCTTTCTTCCACCAGTGTGCTATGCTATATGTACATAAGCCCATATACACATAAACACACAAATAGAACTGTAATTAAATGTTAAACTTAATTTAAGGAGAGGTTGCTATAAATGTAATTGCCATTGAAAACTCATGATACTACAGCAAACACCAACAGCGATCTCGATTCACACATTGCATAGAACATTTTAATATGGGTTCAGAAAATTGTTGGGAGGCATAGATAATACATAATCACACTCAATTGGAAATTAGTGACCATACATTTGCCAGCATGTAAATGATTGCTGTGTAAAATAAGAATGAATAGTGCTCGCTTTGGCAGCACATATACTAAAATTGGAACGATACAGAGAAGATTAGCATGGCCCTTGCGCAAGGATGACACGCAGATTTGTGAAGCGTTCCATATTAAAAAAAAAAAGAATGAATAGATTAACCATTCAACTGATTAAATATAGATATTTAATAATGGCAGCAGAGGTACAAATAGCAAACATGTTGATAATTTACTAAAATCAGCAAAACATGGATGAACTATATGCATATAACTCACTTATATTCTTATTAGGGAGTTGAAGATATAGAAAAACCTTGTGTAATGATTTCAGGAAGTACATAGGCATTGCTCAGACAGAAGAGCATTACTACTCCTTTACTAGCAATTACCTTAGTATTAAGTCAGGGCAGAAGTCATCATAGCCCATCTTCAAAGTCAGGTTTATTTTGTCATGAGAAATGGGAATCCAAAGGATCCTAGTATAGAGGCTCATATATACCACGCATAATTGCTAAGGAGATCCAGACCAAAGCATGATGCTTCAAGAGATACCTTCCATGCTTTAGTGTACACTGTGAGACCATACTTATGTACAAAACCTATTCTTACAAAACAGCACATCTATGCTTCATAAGTATAGAGAAGGCTGAAAGGCAACAGCAACTACTAGATAGTTGGAAAACAGTGTAGAATGTATTTGTGCATATACTCTGTGTGAGCCAGCCTTTCAGTGCTTCTTTTCTGTTTCGTCCTCTCCTTCCTTCCACTCTTCCTTCCTTCCTTTTTTCCTTCCTTCCTTCCTTTCTTTTTAGTGTGTGTGTGTGTATGGTCTCTGTGTGAAACATTTAAAGACCACCATCATTTTTTAAGTCTTTCTCCAAAAGTGGTCATCTATCCAAGCAAGCCAGGTTTGTCAGCCAGAGTGCAGAAAGTCTCAGCTATCCCAGGGATCTTAACAATATTGTCACCAGTTATTATTCTCAGGTACACCTTGCTGTAGAATTTTAGGCACTTTATTGTTACTTGACATCCTTGGTGCCTTAAATTGATTATCTTTTAATATTACCTCAAATACGAGAGGTACTCAGGGAGACCTGATGCCTGTCAAAAGCTTTTATTCACTATCTGAAAGAGAATCTACATGGATCTTACTTTGTTGGATCGTGAAAGTCTGTGCTCTTGGTTGAGTGAGGCTTACTCCGGAGACCCAGTAGAAAATTCTACAAGGGACAGAACAATAAAGCTATGTCCCTAAACATAGACGCCTGACACCAACAGACCTCATTCCTTTATCCTGTGGCTAGACAATGCCCAAAGCACACAGTGTTCTGGCTGGACAACTGCTAGCTATGCCCCACCCTACAGTTACCTGGGAACAGAAAGGTAGCCCAGCCTACCATAAAATGGGATGCTTCACTCCTCCTCTCCCTCTTTATCTCTTACTCTTAACTTCTTGCTCTTATTCTTACCTCTCACCCTCCTTCTCCTCCTCCTTTTTCTCCTCTCTCCGTGTGGCTATAGCTGGCCTCTACTTTTCTACCTTTTCTCTCTCTCTTCTTTCCACAATAAATACTTTAAGACCATGGACTGCCTCCTTTCATCTAGACTCACCATGCTGGAGCAATGGATTAGGCCTTTCCCTAAAGATCCTCATCTAACCTCCCACAGGAAAGTCTTCCAGCATTTTCTGACTTGAGACTGGACCAAGGACTCTGGCCTTCATGGGAACCATCGATGCCCCCTTTTCTTCCCGCCCCTTTCTCCCTTAGGCCCCAACCCCCAGGGGCCACTGTATCCAGTGAGAACCTGCAATGTCCAGGAGCTAGAACCTGTCATCCTTGGCCTCCAGGAGGCAGGGACCACAAGACTATTCCCTCTTCACCCCTGCAAACTGGGATCCCATGGCTTCCCACAGGCAGATGTCCGTCCAACTGTGTGGAAAGCGTGTGCAACAGTCTCTGCCCGGCCAGTATCTCCTGAACTCCAGCTCTCCTAGGGTACCTAGTGATCTGTAGTGCATGAGAGCCTGAGTGGAGACTGCATATTCCTTATCTCCAGAGTGGCAGATGCCCATTCTGTAGTGCGGTTCCTTAGGCCCCTGCGCCAGTATCCTGAGCTCTGGTGGGATGCAGGTTACCCTCCTACCGCCTTTATTTCCCCACTGCTTGGTGCAACACCCAACATTACTTTACCAAGTCCACCGACTGCAATGTCAAAGACTTTATTTATTTATGATACTATGTATACTGATATTAACTTTGAAAAGAAATCATTAAATAAACAAAACAATTCCAGGAAGTTCAACTGTGAGGACAAAGTTAAAAAGTGTTTGTTTATTATCTATGATCTTAGATATATTAATGGGACTTATTCTTTCCATAATTGAAAGTTAAATGAAAATAGGACTTAAAGCTCTAGGCTAGGAAAGATGGCAAATGATAAATGGGTAGAGACACAGATAGCTAAAAGAACATGAGGGAAAACAGGTAGATAAACAGATGGTAGATAGTAGGTACATAGATATGGAGATGATAGATAGGATAGATGATAGATACAGATAGATGGTCAACAGATATAGGTGATAAGTAGATGATAGACAAAAAGATGATAGATAGATAGGTGATAGATAGAAAATAGATTATAGGTAGATAGATAGATAGATAGATAGATAGATAGATAGATAGATAGATAGATAGATGATAGATGGATAATAGACATATAGATAGCTGGTAATAGGTAAACAGATTATAGTCACTTAATAATATACAGGGGACTTCCGTCTACACCTAGGAGTGATGGAGGCAGGTCCACAGCCCTCTCTGGCCCTTCCCTGCAAACAGAGAGCTTGCCTCCAGGGAGTGTTCTAACCCAGGGACTTGGGTGAGATCTGCCATTTTCTCTCCAGTGACTTTCTAAGGTGGGACCAGCCAAGAGACACAGGCCTCACAAGTGGCAGGGCAGCCAGGACAGGATCCTCTTGACCTCCGTCTACACCTAGGACTGACAGCAGCAGGTCCACGGCCCTCTCTGCCCCTTCCCTGCAAGCAGAGAACTTGCCTCAAGGGAGAGTTTTAACCCAGGGACTCCGGTGAGATCTGCCATTTTCTCTCTGGTGACTTATTAAGGTGGGACCAACCAGGAGGCATAGGCCTCACAAGTGGCAGGACAGCCGGGTCAGGAACCTTTCTACCTCAGACCACATGTAGGAGGGACAACAGATCCACAGCCGTGTCTGCACTTTTCCCACAAGTAGAGATCCTGTCTCCCGGGTGTTCTTTGACCTCAGGACTCAAGAGGGACGACTGACACAGCCATCTGTGCTACAGTTTTACCAGAGGAGAGCTGATCTCCCAGAAGTACTGACACAGGCTTACAGACCCACAAGAGGAACAAGCTTGAACCAGAGACAATAAGAACATCTAACACCAGAGATCAACAGACAGCAAAAGGCAAACATAGGAATCCTACCAACAGAAACTAAGACTACTTGGCTTCATCAGAACCTAGTACTCCCACCACAGCAAGTCTTGGATATCCCAAAACACCAGAAAAGCAAGATTTGGATCTGAAATCATATCTCACGATAGTGATAGAAGACTTTAAGAAGGACATGAATAACTCCCTTAAAGAAATACAGGAGAACACAGATAAAGAGGTACAAGCCCTTAAAGACAAAGCAAAAAAAAAATCCCTTAAAGAATTACAGGAGATCACAAGTAAACAAGTAGAAACC
Organism: Mastomys coucha; assembly: GCF_008632895.1. Lineage (NCBI taxonomy): Eukaryota > Metazoa > Chordata > Mammalia > Rodentia > Muridae > Mastomys > Mastomys coucha. The sequence continues at coordinate 83,597,358 of NW_022196895.1, forward strand.
CTTAAAGAGGAAACACAAAAATCCCTTAAGGAATTACAGGAAAGCAGAAACAAACAGGTAAAGGAATTGGGCAAAGCCATCCAGGACCTAAAAATCGAAGTAGAAACAATTAAGAAATCACAAAGAGAGACAACTCTGGAGATAGAAATCTTAGGAAAGAAGTCGGGAAACATATATGCAAAGCATCACCAACAGAATACAAGAAATAGAAGAGAGAATCTCAGGCACAGAAGATACCATAAAAAACATTGACATAAGAAAGAAAATGCAAAATGCAAAAAGTTCCTGACCCAAAACATCCAGGAAATCCAGGACACAATGAGAAGACCAAACCTAAGGATAATAAGTATAGAAGAGAGTGAAGACCTCCAACTTAAAGGGCCAGTAAATATCTTCAACAAAATTATAGAAGAAAACTTCCTAACCTAAAGAAAGAGATGCCCATGAACATACAAGAAGCCTATAGAACTCCAAATAGACTGGATCAGAAAAGAAATTCCTCCCACCACATAATAGTCAAAACACCAAATGCACAAAACAAAGAAAGAATACTAAAAGCAGTAAGGGAAAAAGGTCAAGTAACATATAAAGGCAGGCCTATCAGAATTATATCAGACTTCTCACCAAAGACTATAAAAGCCAGAAGATTCTGGGTTGATGTTGCACAGACCCTAAGAGAACACAAATGCCAGCCCAGACTACTATACCCACCAAAACTCTCAATTACCATAGATGGAGAAACCAAAGTATTCCATGACAAAACCAAATTCACACAATATATTTCCACAAATACAGTTCTTCAAAGGATAATAAATGGAAAACTCCAACACAAGGAAGGAAAATATATCCCTGAAAAGACAAAAATGTAATCTTCCAACAAAACTAAAAGAAGATAGCCACATGATCAGAATTCCAACTCTAACAACAAAAATAACAGGAAGGAACAATTACTTTTCCTTAATATCTATTAATATCAATGGACTCAATTCCCCAATAAAAAGACATAGACTATAGATTGGGTACATAAACAAGACCCGCATTTTGTTGTATACAGGAAACCTACCTCAGTGACAAAGACAAACACTACCTCAGAATAAAAGGATAGAAAATAATTTTCCAAGCCAATGGTCCCAAGAAAAAAGCTGGAGTAGCCATTCTAATATCTAATAAAATCGATTTTCACCCTAAAGTGATCAAAAAAAGATAAGGAGGGACACTTCATACTCATCAAAGATAAGATATATCAAGATGAACTCTCAATTCTGAACCTCTATGCTCCAAATGCAAGGGCACCTACATTCATTAAAAAAAAAAAACTTTAATAAAGCTCAAAGCACACATTGCATTGCACACAATAATAGTGGGAGATTTCAACACCCCACTCTGCAATGGACAGATCATGGAAACAGAAACTAAACAAAGACACAGTGAAACTAAGAGAAGTTATGAAACAGATGGATTTAACAGATATGTATAGAATTTTTTTTTTTTTTTTTTTTTTTTTTT
>NW_022196895.1:83599559-83600746 GCF_008632895.1 Mastomys coucha
CAAAAAAAGCCCAGGACCAGATGGGTTTAGTGCAGAGTTTTATCAAACCTTTAAAGAAGACCTAATACAAATACTCCTTAAACTATCCCACAAAATAGAAACAGAAGGTACTCTATCCAATTTGTTCTATGAAACCACAATTACTCTTATACCTAAACCACACAAAGACCTAACAAAGAAAGAAAACTTCAGACCAATTTCCCTTATGAATATTGATGCAAAAATACTCAATATAATTCTTGCAAACTGAATCAAAGAACACATCAAAACAATCATCCACCATGATCAAGTAGACTTCATCCCAGGGATGCAGGAGTGGTTCAATATATGAAAATCCATCAATGTAATTCACTATATAAAAAAAACTCAAAAAAATATATGATCATTTCATTAGATGCTGAGAAAGCATTTGACAAAATCCAACATCCCTTCATGATAAAAGTCTTGGAAAGATCAGGAATTCAAGGCCTATACTTAAACATAGTAAAAGCAGTATACAGCAAACCAGTAGCCAACATCAAACTAAATGGAGAGAAACTTGAAGCAATACCACTAAAATCAAGGATTAGACAAGGCTGCCCACTCTCTCCCTACCTATTCAATATTGTACTTGAAGTTCTAGCCAGAGAAATTAGACAACAAAAGGAGAACAAAGGGATATGAATTGGAAAGGAAGAAGTCAAATTATCACTATTTGCTGATGATATGATAGTATACTTAAGTGACCCCAAAAATTCCACCATGGAGCTATAACCTGATAAACAACTTCAGCAAAGTAGCTGGATATAAAATTAACTCAAGCAAATCAGTGGCCTTCTTCTACACAAAGGATAAACAGGAAGAGAGAGAAATTAGGGAAACAACACCCTTCAAAATAGCTACAAATAATATAAAATACCTTGGTGTGACTCTAACTAAGCAAGTTTTTAAAAGATCTGTTTGACAATAACTTCAAGTCTCTGAAGAATGAAATTGAAGAAGATCTCAGAAGATGGAAAGTTCTCCCATGCTCCTGGATTGGCAGGATTAATATAAAAATAAATGACCATCTTGCCAAAGTCAATCTACACATTCAATGCAATCCCCCTCAAAATTCCAACTCAATTCTTCACAGACTTAGAAAGAGCAATTTGCAAATTCATCTGGAATAACACAATACCCAGGATAGCCAAAACTATTCTCAACAA
>NW_022196895.1:83600756-83601554 GCF_008632895.1 Mastomys coucha
GGATTAAAGGCATGTGCCACTACTGCCCAGGTCTATAGAATTTTTTATCCTAAACGAAAAGGGTATAACTTCTTCTCAGCACCTCATGGTACCTTCTTCAAAATTGAGTATATAATTGGTCATAAATCAGGCCTCAACAAATATAAGAAGATTGAAATAATTCCTTGCATCCTATCAGATCACCACGGACTAAGGCTGTTCCTCAATAACAACATAAACAATAGAATGCCCACATATATGTGGAAGCTTAACAACACTCTACTTAATGATAACTTGGTCAAGGAAGAAATAAAGAAAGAAATTAAAGACTTTCGAGAGTTTAATGAAAATGATGCCACAACATACCCAAACTTATGGGACACAAGGAAAGAAGTCCTAAGAAGAAAACTAATAGCTTTAAGTGCCTACAAATAAAGAAACTGGAGAGAGCATACACCAGCAATTTGACAGCACATCTGAAAGCTCTAGAACAAAAAGAAGCAAATTCACACAAGAGGAGTCTAAGGCAGGAAATAAACTCTGGGCTGAAATAAACCAAATAGAAACAAAAAGATCTATACAAAGAATCAACCAAACCAGGAGCTGGTTCTTTGAGAAAATCAACGAAATAGATAAATCCTTAGCCAGACTAACTAGAGGGCACAGAGACAGTATCCTAATTAACAAGATCAGAAATGATAAAGGAGACATAACAACAGACTCTGAGGAAATCCAAAAAGTCATAAGCTCATACTACAAAAGCCTATACTCAACAAAACTGTAAAACCTGGATGAAATGGACAATTTTCTAGACAGATA
>NW_022196895.1:83602787-83632171 GCF_008632895.1 Mastomys coucha
AATGGAATAGAACTGAAGACCCAGAAATGAACCCACACACCTATGGTTACTTGATCTTTGACAAAGGAATTAAAACCATCCAGTGGAAAAAAAGACAGCATTTTCAACAAATGGTGCTGGCTCAACTGGCGGTTAGCATGTAGAAGAAGGCAAATTCATCCATTCTTATCTCCTTGTACAAAGCTCAAGTCCAATCAGGGACCTCCAGTGTATCAAACCAGATACACTGAAACTAATAGAAAAGAAAGTGGGGAAGAGCCTCGAGCACATAGGCACAAGGGAAATTTTCCTGAACAGAACACCAATAGCTTATGCTCTTAGATCAAGAATTGACAAATGGGACCTCATAAAGTTGCAAAACTTTTGTAAGGCAATAGACATTGTCAATAGGGCAAAACTGCAACCAACAAATTGGGGAAAGATCTTTACCAATCCTATAATTGATAGAGGGCTAATATCCAATATATACAAAGAACTGAAGAAGTTAGACTCCAGAGAATCCAATAACACTATTTTAAAAATGGGGTACAGAGCTAAACAAAGAATTCTCACCTGAGGAATACCAAATGGCTGGGAAGCATGTAAAAATATGTTCAATACCCTTAGTCATCAGGGAAATGCAAATCAAAACAACCCTGAGATTCAACCTTTCACCAGTCAGAATAGCTAGGATAAAAACTCAGGTGACAGCAGATGCTGGAGAGGTTGTGGAGAAAGAGGAACACTTCTCCATTGCTGGTGGGATTGCAAGCTGCCACAACCACTCTGGAAATCAGTTTGGCTGTTCCTCTAGAAATTGGACATAGTATTATTGGAGGACCCAGCTATACCACTCCTGGTCATATACCCAGAAGAGGCTCCAACATGTAATAAGGACACATGCACCACTATGTTCATAGCAGCCTTATTTATAATACCCAGAAACTATAAACAATCTAGATGTCCCTCAACAGAGGAATGGATACAGAAATTGTGGTACATCTACACAATGAAATACTACTCAGCTATTAAAAACAATGAATTTATGAAATTTTTAGAGAAATGGATGGATCTGGAGAATATCATCCTGAGTAAGGTAACCCAATCACAAAAGAACACACATGGTATGCATTCTCTGATAAGTGGTTATTAGCCCAGAGGATCAGAATACACAAAGTACAATCCACAAACCACAAGAAACTCAAGAAGAAGAGAGACCAAAATGTGGATACTTCATTCCTTCTTAAAAGGGGGAACAAAATACCCATGGAAGGAGTTACAGAGACTAACTATGTAGCAGAGACTGAAGGAAGGACAATCCAGCCTGATATAGCTGTCTCCTGAAAGGCTCTGATAGTACCTGACTTATACAGAAGTAGAGGTTCACAGCCATCCATTGAACTGGGTACAGGGTCCCCAATGAAGGAGCTAGAGAAAGGACCCAAGGATTTGAAGGCTTTTCAGCCCCTTAGGATGAACAACTATATGAACTAACTATACCCTCAGAGCTCCCAGGGACTAAACCAGCAACCAAAGAGTACACATTGGGGGACTAATGGTTCCAGCATATGTATAGTAGAGGATGGCCAAGTTGATTATCAATGGGAGGAGACATCCTTGGCCCTGTGAAGGTTCTATGCCCCAGTATAGGGAAATGCCAGTGCCAGTAAGCAGTAGAGGGTGGGGTGGGGAGCAGGGGTAGGGGGGAAGGTACAGGGGTTTCTTCTTGTTGTTTTTTGGTTTTTGGTTTTTTGGTTTTATTTATTTATTTTTTTTTGGAAGGGAATCTGGGAAAGGAGATATTGTATGACACGTAAATAAAGAAAACATCTTAAAAAATTATAAGAAAAAAAAGAATATATAGGGAAATATGTAAAAACTACATTTAGAAATCAGACCATAAAATAAAATACAGAAAATATTTCAATATATTAAGATAGGACATTTAAGTATGAAATTTCATCATCAAGGTCCAATGGTTCATCATATTTCACAGATTTGGATCATGAGTGCAGTAAATATCTCATGAAAAATTTAAAAACCATGGGGAAGACAGAGGATAATTAACACATTCTCAAAATCTTTAATTTTCTGATATTTTGTAAGCACAAACTTCCTTTCTATGTTATATAGTGTAATCCTACTTTTACTGAGTAAAATATAATGCTATTCAAATCACTCTGTATTTTAGTCACACTCTTGCTCTATTTCAGATGATTGCATTTCTCATATTTCATTCACCTCATTGTAATGGCTAGTTTAACCTTGGTCATCATAATCATGAACAAATCTGAAATATCAAAGTTATTTTCCTATCTTACTCCTGATAACTACCCTCTTCTTCATATGAGCTATAACCATTTGGAAATGTTAAGCATGATCTGAAAACTAAGAAATGCAGTCTCTGGGCCCGGGCATGACAAGAAACAAAATCAAAACAAAAGGATTATTGGGATTTTTTATAAAATATTCTCTCTATTATAACAATCTTAAAAATTAATACATCATACAGCAAGTTCAGAAAGCCACTCAGATACTTGATCTGAAAGGCTGTTCATTTCAGCTAAGTTCTCTACTAATAGACTTGCAATTCTGAAATTATGGCACTTTACTTAAGGTTTTATATATCACTGTGGATTATATTTTATGGACTTATCTACCACAGAGAGAGAGAGAGAGAGAGAGAGAGAGGCAGAGAGAGAGAGAGAGAGAGAGAGAGACAGAGAGACAGAGAGACAGAGAGAGACAGAGAGAGACAGAGAGAGAGAGAGACAGAGAGAGAGAGACTGGAAGAAAGAAATAGAGACAAAGACAGAGAAAGATTGAGGAAGAATGGTGTTCCCACATATGTGTACAACTATAGCATACGATTGCATAGCAAGGAAAATAAACTTTTTTTTTCTTTCTGCTTGGATATCCTTATTTACACATTTTATATTTAATTAAGTGAAAAGTTTTCTACTTTGTATATGTAAAATTTTAAGTAGGAAGTGAGGTAAAAGTGAATGTTGATAAAATAATTTGATGATCTTATTGCATCATAATAGTAAGACTGCAACTAATAAGAAATATCTTAGTAAAATCAAATATTACTAGCAAACATAGGTTTTCTCAATCAGAGACAACCAATTACTATACTACACTGTCTATACTTTGCAAATATTATGGATATATTTGCTTCTGAAACTACAGATGAGTGTTCCTTTAGATGTCATAACAATGTAAAAATTTTACTATGTTTCTTTAAGATAGGGGTCATCAACATTTATATTTATCCACATTAATATTCAAAGTATCAAGCTTTGTGCCTATATAGTCACATCACTCCTGACTGTTCACTGGAAGAAGAGGAGAGAGCGATTCTGCTCATTCTGAGTATGGAGATGTTAGTACAAAACATTTCACATTACCCTTGGAAGTCCTGCAAGGACAAATCTCATAAAGTCTACTGTAGAAAACCAAGAGGAACAATGAACATAAGGAGAACATTGCTGATGACTTTCGCTACCTGCGCAAAGCATGGTGGAGGTAAGGAAAGTCACAGATCAAATCTTAATCTCCCTGTAAACCTTATAAATAAAAATAATATTTTTATGAAAATTATAATAAAACTTTAGAAAAACAATTTTCAAATTATACATCCCTATATATGGTCTTATATCATGGTCATGTAAATTTATAGTTGTACCGTTTTGCAGTGTCCATAATTATTTAAAGCTGTTAATCCATTCAATACTATATTTTCTTCTGATAAAACAATTAGGGAATCATCATATTTGTAGATACTATGCCATGCGTCTGGCACATACAGAGTCTAAGGGTAAACATTGAACAGAGGTACATATGGCAACTAAATCTGGCACTCATTATTCAGTGATTAAACAAACAATCTTATAATTAGGTCATTTTGGGGAAAACTAGATTATATAAATAAACTAATTTGTAATTAGATTATACATTTTGGAGCTTAAAATGTGCTCTAAATTCAGAAATAAATTAATAATGATTAATTTTATTTTGAGGTTAAATATTTTGAATATTCTTCATTCCAGCTATGCATACTATTAAAATATGTGCAGATAATTTTGAGCAATATGTGTTCCAATGTATTTGTTTTCCCACCTTCTTGTGCCTGTGTTTGTTTTATTTTGAATTATTCTTGTAACTGATTCTTCTTAAGCACTGAAAATGAGAACAGCAATACATTATTTAATACTTGTAAACAGGACTGCCTTAGAGTTAATACTTAGTGATAGCCTGTTGGGATGAAACAGTTATTTAGATAACCTTGGTTTAGTTATTTAAAAGCACCAATGACATACCTGTGAATTCATGTTTAGACTATATCTGCTTTGATATACAACTGTCATTATATATATCAGTGTGGAGGAAGAAGAGAAAATAAAAGACGTGAGTAGACAAAAAGTAATAGAGATCAAAGTGTACTGTGTTCATTTAATAGCATCCATAACTATCTCTGTCAGACTATACACATCGTGGCATCCAGTGTAACTCAGAGTCAGTATCCCTGGCAAACCACCCACATCATTGCATTCTTTATGTTTCATTTGCCTTTGCTGCTTACACTAGTCCTGGCATGTTGCTTCATTAAAACAATACATTCACTTCTATTTTTGCAAAAGTTTCCTTTTAAAAATGTAGACTTCTTTATTTTTCTGTTGGCTAAATTATATGCATAAGAGTAGGAAAATAAACAGACTTGTCTTCACAAGTCATATCAAACAATCCACTGTAAGAGAAGCCAAAGCATAGCCAGGAGAAAAAGAGCTCTATCTTAATGGGGGCTATTGATCTGAGGGGCAGTGAAATGATTAAAATAGACCTTTGAATTTGAGTTGTAAAGACACACTGGGTTCTAATTGCTATAACCTTTGGGAATCTTCAGATAGATAATAGTTCTGCAGAAAGGTTAGAAGAGGCTTTAGGAAGGAGTTACAGACTAGGAATGTGACTAAAGCAATCAAAGAAATGGAGGAAAAACAAAAAAATCAAATTGTGTAGGTTTTTCTCAAGAAAAAGAGGTAGGTGAATAAAGAAAAAATATAATTAAGAGTAATTTTGTCATCATCATTAAACATGTATTTCATTTCTCTTAAGTCCACATACTCCAATCACTACAGACGGTACCTTATTAGACCATGTTTAACCTAACTAATATTGGCAATAGTGCAGCAGCTATTTATAACCAACTTAACTACAGAACCACTTTAGTTTAATTTTTATACAAATATCACATTTAATATATTTATATGTTTTACATTTTTGAAACATTAAAATCTTTTAAATGATAAAATTAAGATGCTTCTGTCTAAAGAACCTGCAGGAACAAAGAATGGAGCAAAGACTAAATGAAAGGTCATCCAGAGACTGCACCATCTAGGCATCCATCCCATCTGCAGAGAGCAAACCCAGACACTATTGCTGATGCCAGAAAGTGCTTGGTGATATGAGCCTGATGTAGCTGTCCTCTGAGAGGCTTTGCCAGAGCCTGACCAATACAGATGTGGATGGTTGCAGCCAACCAACATACTGAGTTCAAGAACCCCAATGGAGAAGTTAGGGGAAGAACTGAAGAAGCTGAAGGGATTTGCAATGCCATATGAAGAACAACAACATCAATCAACCAGACCCCCCGCCCCAAACTTCCAGGGCTGAACCACCAACCAAAGAGTACCCATGGCTCCAGCTGCATATGTATCAGAGGACTGCCTTATCTGACACCAAACGGAGAGGAGGCCCTTGATCCTGTGTAGGCTCTATAACCCAGAGTATGGGAATTCTAGGGCAGTGAGGTGGGAGTGAGTGGGTGGGTGAAGGACCACCCTCATAGAATCAGGGGTGATGGGATTGGAGGGTTGTGCAGGAGATACCGGAAGGGGGATAACATTTAAAATGTAAATAAATAAAATAACCAATAAAAAAAGATGCTTCAAATATTGCTCTTGTCAGTATTTCAAAACTGTTAGTATAAGGACACCAACTTATAAAGAGATTGGATGGAGTAAAACAAGTGTTCAAGTCCTCACGCAAAATTGCTGATGCTGGAAGTAACAGAGTGAGGTCAATGGCATCTAGACAAAAGACAGAGGATACTCAATCCTTGAGTAGGCCAATGAAAACACTCTGTGATGGTAGAGGACGATAGTCCATGAGATGGAACATCTGTGCCTGGTGATTGATACATACTGGCTAGCTATTATCCGCTTTAAAAGTGAAATAGGAGAACTACCTTCCTTTAGGAATGTACAGGACATTGATTTCAGGAACCTGAGGAGGAAGTTGTTAGGTGGTAACTGTAAAGGGAATCTGGGATATGATTTATATATCAAAGAGCATGAAAATCACAACTAATATTTTCTGAAACAAATGACTCTAATGCTGCCATTTGAATCAGGTGTAGTTATTTTCTGTAAGAATTTAACTGTTGTAAATAAATAATTCACTGTGACAAAATACATAATAGAAAAAAATTAAAGGGATTGATTTTTTGTTGTCTTGAGGTTTAGGAGGATTATAGTCTATCCCAGTAAGGAAGACAGAGTGATTGCCCTAGCCTGTGTAACTGATACAGTCAATATCAAGATGGTCCAAGAAGTACAGTGGGACCTGAACCAAGGGCTGTCAAAAAGGTACAACACTCTCTGACCTATTTCTAACAGCAAGATCACATCTGCTGAGGTTCCAACTTCTTTTTAAACTGTAGCATAAGCTGGGGACCACACCTTCAAAATATGTATGAAGGAGCACATTTCATATTCAAACTATGCCACATTATTTTGAACTGTGTTGGAAATTAATTCCACATGCAGAATATATTAATATAACATGGTTTTCTATCTTTCCAAAAGCCAAGGCTAGAGAGTATGAGGGTTATTTAAGAGAAATAAAATCTGAGATCACTAAGTTTGGATTCACACATGAGATAGGAGATAGGTATCCTTACTAACTCACCTTTGGGATCATGGACTTGACAGAGTACTACAAATAAGTAAAAACAGACAAAAAGAAAATGCTCATGTAGACAGAGAAAACAAGAGCTTTCCAGGATTCAGTAACAGTTGTTCTATTTTCTTTTCTTTTGCCCAAACGTTGGAATTGGCTAAGCTGAACAAGAGGGTCTCAAATTGAAACAAAACAAAACAAAATAAAGCCCAAATTACAAAATGATTTAAACAAGATTTTGATTTATAGTTCATTTTCTTAGGGGTTTTTCCAGTCTACTAAACTATAATGAGAAAGTTTGAATATGAAGTGATTTTCTAAAGCCATTTTTCTTTAGACCGTATTTTTCACCATTTTGCATATTTTCAGGCCAGTTTTATGTAGAATAAATCACTGTTTTTGATACTGACAAGTGATTCTACAGTTCATTCTATAACGAGTTATTGAGTTTCTGTGAGTTTGTAAGCTTTCTATGGTTTCTGTTGTGCTATTCAGCTTTAGTCTATGGCGTTCAGATACAATGCAGGGTGTTATTTCAATTTTCTTCTACTTGCTGAGACCTGTTTTAGCCTCCCAAATATCTGGTCCATTGTAGGCAAAGTTTTATTTGGTGTTGAGGACAATATATATTCTTGTATTTGGGTGAAATGTCCTGTAAGTATTAGGTCCACTTGGCTTATAACTTCACTTAGCTCCAGCATTTCTCTATATAGTTCTTTTGTCTCTATGACCTGTCTTTTGGTGAGAGTTGGGTATTTGAAATCTCTCACTATCAGTGTGTGAGCATCAGTGTGTGTGATTTTAGCTGTGACAGTGTTTCTTTTATGAACTTGGGTGCCCTGTACTTGGTGTATAGATATTTAGTATTTGCAATATCCTTTTGGTGTCCTTTACTTTTATGAGTAATAGTGTTCTTTCCTATCTCTTCTGGTTAGTTTTGATTTAATGTCTATTTTGTCAAATATTAAAATTCTTATCCATTTTTGTTTCTTGGGTCCATTTCCTTGGGATATCTTTTCCATCCTTTTATCCTAAAGTGATATCTATCTTTGATATAAAGTTATGTTTTTTGAATGGAGCAGAAAGATGGATACTCTATTTAAATACAATCTTTTACTTTGTGTCATTTTATTGGGAAATTGAGATCATTAGTGTTGAGAGTAAGCAATGAATGCACAGTGTTGATTGATTCTCATTATTTCAAAAGAGTTATATAATACTAAAGTGATAAAAAGCAGTAAAATAGCAAGAAAATATGTTGGAGAACATGTTACTTTTAAATATTAAAGCATCTATGCAAAATGAATGTGTATAGAACCATCAAAACCAATTAATCCCAATATACAATGAAAGCCTGTTATCATCTGCAGGATTTTGAGCCATGTTGTCTCTTGTGATCATTCTACCAGAACTGGTTTTTATTTTTTATCAGTCTCTCACCACAGAGAGATATAAGCCCTGAGAGAAGCTATTTAGCTTGTGCACCAATCATACTAATTGCCAAGCAATGTGATGAGCAAGCTGTGGTTGTTAGTCGCCCATCTCTCAAACCATAAAAAGAATGGATACCATTGAACAGTTCTTCTGACCAATGCTAAAGCTTTTGATCATTGACCTACACTTTCTTTGATGATTTCAGAGATGATGAACTTTAAGGGAAAATAGTAATCTCCAATTTTAAATGGAAGAAAACTATTATCTTAATCTTCATGAAAAAATAAAATGTGAACAAATAACTAAATTAAACACTGGGTATGTTGCACATATCTCAAAGCTTATTTAAAAATGAAATTTAGCTAAAACTAAATAGTTTTCTATAAATTGGCAGACAAAGGAAAATCAGTTTCAATAGTTTTAAAAAAAGTAAAACCAAATACATTGTAATGAGCACTTTTTAGCATTTGAAATCATTAAAGCATGAGAGTGTATGAAAATAAGATAAATTAAAAGGTCGGGTCCACTCTAACATCTAGAAATCTATGATTTATTAGTGTGTTTTAAGCATAGAGTGGGTTATTAAGTGTCTATTAAGGGTGCATGTGTTAGGAAATAATGCATATACTCTACAAGAACTCCTAAATGCCACATTGTGTTCTTGCAGAGTGTTGGGCAGGTTTTTAATAGTTCAATGGTGGCACTGCCTATGCATCTAAGGACAATGCACACACAGAAGAAGCTAATTAACATGGAGCACTAATTAGTCCCTCAGTATTTAGCAATGAAGTATCAGCAGCTGTCTTGGATGCCATATGCTAATTAGCATTAATAAACTTCAGAAATAATTGTCTCCATTGTTCTGTGTCATAATACTCCCTCTAATTGTACTTTGGAGAGCATTGCCTATAAATGGTAGCAAGTATTACATAGCATGGTTTGAAGTTTAATGAGCAATTTTCTGTGACTTGTGGCATTAGAAGAGAATATATACAGGAAAGAGGAAAGATTAATGCCAATTTTTAAAGTCCATAATTAAGTTGTTGGCTGGTACCTGTGTCTCTAGCTATTCAAATATTTAGATGAGATTGCTTCTTTGGCTCCAGATTCTTTTTGAGACAATAAAAATGTGAAGCATAACCACGATTCTTGGAGCCACAGCTTCAGCCAGTTCACACTTACTTCAAAGACTGGCTTTCTCCTAGGACACCATTTGTATCAGCACATTGAGAGACAGAAGTTCAGGTGGAAGAAACAAGCCTTTACATTTCCTAATGTTGGATAAACCAATCAGAATGTTTTTAAATTCAATTTATTTTAAAATGGCATAAAACACAAATTAGTCATATTTGTGAGCAAATTTTAGTGCTTCACTTCACTAACACATTGAGTCATGGAGGAGCCACATTTATCTCTTCAAACATTTTTATTTTATCATTGTAGTGAAAACATTAAACATTTTTTCTTTTAACTTTTTAAAATGCATAGTATTTTACTGTTACCTATCTTCGCCTTACTAGGTAGCTGGACATAAGAACTTCCTGCTCCTCTCTGTAAACTAGAACTAAGAGCATAATATATTTCTGAGAGAATAGTCAGTGTGTAAATACATAATGCAGCCCTAATTGCCTTGAGAAATATTTAAATTAAAATAGTGCTACTTCTCAGTCCATGAACTGGATCATAAAAATAAAGAATTCTGATGAATGATTCAATATACTAGCCCCAGTGATTTGAGGGTTCAATTTAAAACATCAAAATTCTGAAATGGGAAATTTAAGAAATATGTGATCATAATTACCCAGAAGATAGGAAACATTCTATAAATCATGAGAACTGTTGTTAAATGAAACATTAGGGATAATATACCAACACAGGAGGATTGCACATGGATAGAACCACAGGACAACAGTCCCATCTTCAATAAGCTTTTGCAATTTTAGATACAAAAGCATCAATTATTTATAAATTCTTTAGATGTTTCCTGATTTAAGCAAACTGAAATATTTCATGATTAGTTATAAAGTATGTATTATTGCATTGCCATATTTTGAAAAGAAGAAAGTTTGAGATGATATTAGCTTTATGTGTTTTTTTTTGTCTTTTTTTTAATTAAAAACAAAAATCTTTTTCACTAGTTCTTTGTTAATTTCACATCATGAACCCCAATCCCAATCTCTCTTCCACTCCTACCCACCTTCCACCCATGCAATCTACTCAACAGAATAAAAAAATCTGTGGAAGCTGTAGTGTGTCACACAGTGTATCTCTCATAGTATTCCTTTTTGTCCACACTTCTTTGCTTGCAAATGTTCATCACAATAATTTCCTAGTCTTGTCTATGGCTTCTGGCTTCTGCTACTCTATGAATACTAGAACATCACTGTGACTTTTGTCACATATCGTGTATGAACAGTCCTGTGTCGTGGAGATCCTGTAGCTTTGGACTGGCCATCATATACTCTAGCAGATCATAGATGGGACAGATGTCGGGTTGGACCAATTTAAAGCCGTGGTTCTGAGCAGGCCAGCCCACTCCCTTTCTTGTTCTCATGCTCTAAGGGCCAGCTTACCATCAACCCCTACTGCCATGACCCACAAAGTGCAGGGCCTCCCCTCTAGAGTGTTACATTTACAGTCAGTGAGTGACCTGGGCAGTTATCTCACTCTCATGAAGCCAGGGCCAGCTCTTCTGCTATAGATGGCAAAGGATAAGGAAGAGCAAGAGGACTTCTCTCCCTTGTCTGTGCCACCACCCAGAAGACAAGAGGAAGTACCATCCCTCTCACATTCATGCTTTCATGGCCAGCTCACCCCAGACCCTTCATACCCGAGGCCAGCCTACTGAGTGCTGTAGCTGGTGAAGGGCAGGAACACCTCTCCTTCTCTGATGACCTCTGGGACCAGCTTTCTTGCCTGCTCCAGGTGCCAGGGGTTGGGGGTGGGGCTAATCTCTCCCTCATCCATGTCACCACAGGTCAGACAAGATTCAGGCCAGCTATCCCATGCCCATGTCTCAGGCCCTCTCACATCTACACTGCCACCAGGGTAAGCTCTACTGTGCTCCCCAGGCAAGGTCCATGGCCCACTTTTCTGAATGCTGCAGTTGGTGAAGGGAAGAAACAGCTCTCCTGTTCTCATGCCTCCAGGGCCAACTTTCCTAAGATGTCTAGGTGAGAGGTGGGGCTGCTTCTGCTCAGCCCTCAGACATCAATATGCCCTTGGCAGCACACACCAGGGATGTCCTGGTGGTAACAGACTCCTACTGTTACCAGGGCAATGAACTCAGACGTGGCCCATAATGGTAGCACAGGCCAGTATACCACCATGGTCTCAGGTGATAAATCATGAGCTACTCACATCAGTCTGTTCTTTACTACTCTCAAGTCTCCTGTTCTGACTCTCTTCAGTATATTCACATCCTTCTGTTACTCTTTCTCTTCCATTTCTCTACCACTTGTGCCTTTTAGTAGTACCTGGAGTTTATCTGGGGTCATCTCACAAGTGGTCTCATGAGTGGGATGCCCTGTTCATAAGTGGTGGTTGTCTCAAGCTAGCTCCCTGTCTGAGTTCCCTGGTACCCAACTGGTGGTGGTCTCAGGCTTGCTTCTTTTCATGGAATGTCAGATTGCCAATCATTCAGATATCCATAGTTCAGAGTTCAGATAATCATAGCCTCTCTTCTCTCTGCAACCCATTTGTCAGCTCTTGGCCAGCAGGACAGGTAACTCCAGGAGAGAATCCCAGACGGCTGGGTCTCTCCAGGTGATTCTCTCCAGGGATGATAGGAATTGCGAGTGTCGGTGACCAGAGAAGAACCACACCACACCGGCCTGGGAGTCTTGTCAAAGCAGGAACTCGCCTTAATGTAGCAAATATTTTGCTTATATAGACAGAGCAAGGAGGTGGGTATAGGGGTATGGGGTGGTGTGAGATGATAGAGGGATATTGGGTGACTTCACAGGGCCTATGAAAATTTTTGACGTCTGTTGTAGCTAGACAGAGGCAATTTCATCTAGGCCGTGTTGAGTCTTTCTCAAGTGGAGGTAAAAATCAAGCCAGGCTCAAGTTTGTCCTCAAGGCCCAAACCAAGGCCAAATAGGGCCCAACACCTAATGACACACATGTAACACAGCAGCCAAAATTACAAAAATTCTCAGGGCATGGCTCTATGAGTTAATTGTAGGTTCAGGGTTTTCTACACATGTCCAATCTCCAAAATAACAACTCTGAGATGCAATTATTTATGAATAAATGCCTAAGCTATAGGATAGGTCTGCCACATGATTGGCTATCTCTCCTCAGTTTGATGTGACTATTTTCCTCAGTCTAGGGAAAATCTGCCAGCCTCTGACTTTTTCCCAGAGTTTCTGTCTCTCTATTGAAACTCCCACCTATTACTTTCTGCGTTTTGCTAATAGTCCATCAGGTTTTTATTGACAGGCGATACTTCTACACAATGCACAAGAGATTCTCTCTGCAGTCAATAAAACAAATATCTTGTAAAACTTCTCTGGTAAATTATAAAATCAGTTTTTAATTTCATTTACTCTAATAATTATCAGTTTATACCTAGAATATTTTATCATATATCCATATGAATTTAAAAATCAAATTCTTTACTGCTTTGTGTTTCAGAGAACAAAAATAAATTAAATCATTCAAATATCTTATATGTACTCCTACAAATTAACAAATTAAAAATAAAAATGTAAAAAATTAGGTCACTAAAATTTCCCAAGCATACTATAATGACATTGTCAAAAATTCTCAAGCCACTGAAAGAAAGTGTAACATAATGGAAGTAAAGATAAGATTGTGTAGGAAGCATATTCAAGATGATTACAGGTTTAAGAGAAACAGGTATCATTTAATACATTTAAAAATTAAATAGGCCAGCAGTGGTGGCACATGCCTTTAATCCCAGCACTTGGGAGGCAGAGGCAGGTGTATTTCTGAGTTTGAGGCCAGCCTGGTCTACAGAGTGAGTTCCAGGACAGCCAGGACTATACAGAGAAACCCTGTCTCAAAAAAAAAAAATCCTTTCTGGTGCTGAAAATTGAACCCAAATGCTAAGCACATAAAACATTTTTAGAGAGAAAGGTTTGAAAGGATCCAACACAGGATTCTAGAAGGGAAATCAGAATGTAAAGTGCACACACCAAAATGTGCAGTCCTAAGGAGAACATTCTTGTGGGTCACACCTGGTTTTTAAAAATGTAGAAAACACAGGAAGAACAATATTAACCAACCAGACCTCCCAGAGCTGCCAGGGACTAAGCCACCAACCAAAGAGTACACAGGGAGGGACCCATGGCTCCAACTGCATATGTATGCAGATAAGGATGGCCTTGTTGGACATCAATGGGCCCTTGGTTCTGTGAAGGCTCAGTACCCCAGTGTAGGGGAATGCTAGGGCAGTGAGGCAGAAGTAGATGGGTGATTGGGTGAGCACACTCTTTAAAGCAGGGGGAGGGGAAGAGGATAGGAGGTTTGCAGAGGGGAAACCTGGAAGGGGATAAAATGTAAATAAATGTAATATAAATAAATGAAATGTAAATAAATAAAACAACCAATAAACAAAAAAGGAAAGAAAAAAGGGAAGGAAGAAGCCTGCAGAAAGAGATGATGGTGTTGAGGGAAAGAAGAGAGTCAGAGAGAGACAGCAAGAATGACAGAGACAGAGGACAATCTATATAATTGTGTTGTTGAATAAATAATGAGATGCTTCAAAAAATATTCATTCTCATCTTTTTAGAGGATCAGGTCAAGGAGCAAGAGGCACTACAGGGTCCTGCATGGTTCTTTTTTAATTTGTTACTTAAGGCAAGAAGAGGCCTCATCATTGTAGGTTGTCTTTAAGAATGTAGGAAATGGGAGTGGGTGGGTTGGTGAGCAGGAGGAGGGGGGAGGGGATAGGGAGTTTTCAGAGGGGAAATGATGAAAGGGGATAACATTTGAAATGTAAATAAAGAAAATATCTAACAAAAAAGAATGCAATATTAGCAAATTCTGGTTTGTATTATCCTTTTAGAACACTTACCCATTGGGTTAAAAAGTATGACAATCATCAAACTGTAAAGGCATTCCTATTTTTGTTGTTTCTATTTGTTGACTGGATTTCAGTGAACCACTCTTCTTGGGAGGTAAGATATCTCCTCATGTAATCAGTTTTGTAATTACTGTCAATAACAAATATTTTAAATTTCTTGAAATGTTCCAATGAGATTGACAATATTACAAATATTTGTATTGATCAATTCATGGCTAGAGCCACCACATATGGTAGCTATGATAATTATTATCATTCCCTTATACTAATGGATAATGTTTTAGGTGCAAAAAAATGGAGAATTTGCTTAATGTTCTCAAACACTGGACTGAGAACAAGCTCATGAGATGGATTAATAACTTACACTTTCCAGAAGAAGTCTATGTAAGTATTTTAGTTGCTTCACTCTAATATATTATCACCATTATATATCATATTTGAAAGTCGGTCTGTCAGAAGTTAGAGAAGTCTATCAGTGAAAGAACTCCTCTATGCAGTAGGCTAGTATATTGCTTATAGTGTTATATTTAAACATAAAACATAAAGCATGTAAATTCAATTATGTCTATATCAGTAATAAGTTCCTTGTTTCTTTAACATTTTTCAAGGACAATGCCAGTGTAATACAATGTTTAAGTTAATTAGAAATGAGAAAAAATAAATTCAAGTCTTGAAAAAAAATGAACCCCTTAAGTTTTAAAAAGCTTTCTGTGTACATAAAAGACTCAGGGTTCACATTACCAAAGGATTACACAGAAACTTAGAACTTAACTTTTATTCAACTTGGCAGTGGCATTCATTCAATTGTTAAAATCTGAGAAGTGATTGATTGCATTATACTAAATATGTGGCTGATCATGCTGCAAATGAGAAAAAGAGATATTGTGAAAAATGTTCTAATATATTAACCTTTCTTCTAATGGTCATATTTTATTCTGTTCTAAATGATCCATCAGAGATAATTTCAGCCAAACTAGTAAATTTAACTGACTTCAAATGAAAGTTGAAACAACACAACATGTATGAGGCTAAGTGTTTCATAAGTTTCTCTGTGTAAATGCAAATTTTGAAAGATAAAATTGATAAAAATTAAAAAATATTTGAGCTTAGTAATAAATATGAACTCAAATGTCAATGTATTTTCTAAGCATTACAGATGAAAGGCATCTATGTAGTTTGTTTGTATACAAGAGGAAGCACTTAATCCGCAAATAACTAGTGGTGATTGCCATGAGACTCTTAATCATTACTATGGGGAGGCTTCATTTAACTAGAGGTAAGGGCAATTAAGCAATATCTTGATTACCCTGCAGAAATTAAATATTCATGATTGTATGTATTAAAAGAGAATATTTATTTTTAAAGTTCAGTCTATCATCAGACTTTTTGTCACCTATTTAATTTATTCTTCTATTTCCTTAAAGTATGAGTCTGCTGGAAGAAGTTAATTGTAGCTCTTAATTTTGCTCTTTTTTATACTAAAAACTGAATATGTTTGTAACATTTTCTGAGAGAACATATACACATCAGGCTTGATCAGTAGCTTATCTGCATGTTTAACAATTACTACCATAAAGTCATTATTACAACTACTGACTGTTTCATAAAATTAGGCATAGGTTCATCTAATATAAACATATACATGAATTAATCAGCATTAGTAATGATAAATTAATCTCCTTGTTAGTCAATAATCAGTATAAACAAATATAGATACCTTCATAAAATATCAAATAAAATAGCTGTTCATCAAATGAGTCTGATGGGCTACAAATCTATATGTGAGTAATGTTTGCATTTAACCACTCATAAACTTGAAACAGATGGCTTTAAAATGCAGAGCATTCTCCCAATAGTTTTTAGTGCACATAACTTTGAATTTGTCTATATTTAAAAATCAGCACATAGTATGTCTATGAGTACACGTCATATAATATTTATAGTTAAACATATTTGGCCTCAAATGATCATCACCTTTTTGTACTGAAAATTTTCAAACTTCTTTTCTATAGGTGTTCTATTTGTTTGTTTTAAAAGTGTCTCCGTTTAATGTACTGTATACCAGGCTGTCCTCCAATTCACAGATGTTTGCTGTCCTTCTAGTTTATAAACTATCTATACATTATCATAATCTCTAGTCACTGTGATATACAAGAAAACATCAAAATGCCTTTTCTTATTTACTTCCTTTGTCTCTCTTTCTCTCCAGCTTTTTGGTAACCACCATCCTATTTTCAACTTCTAAGGACCAAGATTAAGTTCACAGTTAATGGCATCATTAGTAAGTACATGCTTTTAACTATGTACATAGTAAATACATAGTAAGTACATAAACTATGCCTAGTTTATGTGTCAAGTAGCATGAAGTTTTAAGTTTGAACCATATTCATAAATGGCAGAATCCCATTCTTTTGAACAGAAGATGAATTCTCTGTTATGCATATGGCCTAAGTTTCTTTGCCCATTCAATTGATGAGCACATAGTTTTTTTCTGACTCTGATCTTTAGTGAATACTGCTTCAATAAAGACATGACAACGAGAATATCTTCAATATATTTACTTCATTTCATTGTTGACATCGCCTAGATAAGTTTCTTCAAATACTAGAAGGAACTCCATATTTATTTTCTGTAATGTTTGTACTAATTTACATTCCCACAAATGATGTAAAAGATTTCCCTCTTTCGAATATTCTCATTAGCACTTGTTTAAGAATAGATAATGCTGGTGGGATTGCAAGCTGGTATAACCACTCTAGAAATCAGTTTGGCAGTTCCTCAGAAAATTGGACATAGTACTACTTGAGGACCAAGCAACACCACTTCTAGGTATACACCGAGAAGATGCTCCTACATGTAATAAGGATACATGCTCCACTATGTTCATAGCAGCATAGAAGCTGGAAAAAACCCAGATGTCCCTTCCCTCAGCAGATGAATGGATACAGAAAATGTGGTACATTTACACAATGGATTACTACTCAGCTATTAAAAACAATTAATTCATGAAATTCCTAGAAACTAGGAATGGATGGAACTAGAAAATATCATCCTGAGTGAGGCAACTCAATCACAAAAGAATACAAATGGTATGCACTCACTGATAAGTGGATATTAGCCCAGAAGTTTAGAATACCCAAGATTCAGTTCACTAGACAACATGAAGCTCAAGAGGAAGAAAGACCAAAGTGTGAATACTTCAGTCCTTCTTTGAAGGAGGAATAAAATACCCATGGAATGAGATACAGAGACAAGGTATGGAACAGAGACTGAAGGAAAGACTGTCCAGAGACTGCTCTACCTGGGGTCCATCTCATATACAGTCACCAAACCCAGACATTATTGTGGATGCTGATAAGTGCTGGCTGACAGAAGCCTGAAATAGCTGTCTCCTGGGAGGCTCTGCCAGTGCCTGACAAATATAGAGATGGATGCTCTCAGCCAACCATTAGACTGAACACAGGGTCCTCAAAGGAGGAGCTAGAGAAAGGACTTGGGGAGCTGAAGGGGTTTTCAGCCCCATAAGGAGAACAGCAATATGAACCAACCAGTAACCCCCAGAGCTCTCGGAGACTAAACTACCAACCAAAGAGTACATATGGAGGGACCCATGGCCCCAGCTGCATATGTAGCAGAGGATGGTCTTGTTGGTCATCAATGAGAGGAGAGGTCCTTGATCCTGTGAAGGCTGGATGCCCCAGTTTAGGGGAATGCCAGAACCAGGAAACAGGAGTGGTTGGATTGGTGAGCAGAGGGAGTTGGAACAGGTAGGATGTGTTCAGAGGGTGTAACCCGCCTGGCTTGAAGGCTGATTCTTCAGACCCTGCCTGCCTCTCATAACCACACCTCTCTGCCCACCTCCTGCTATTTGCCACACCTCACTCCTGGTTCCAGTTACATCGGAAGTCCCACCTCCAGAGACCGTATAAGGAGCTGCTGATTGGGCCGGCATGCTGATGAACTTGGGGGAGGGGTTTTGCCTCACCTATTCTACCTGTTGGCTTGTAACAGAGAGATTATTATTAAATGGAAGATGACTGGGTGATCACATCTCCTGTTGTCTAATTTTTAAGGTGCCTTCCACGTGGGTAAGATATAATTATGGCTAGCCAATTTTCTCCTGACTCCATATTCCAGAAAACCCTTTCCTATTGTTGCCGCTGGCTTGGTAACAAGAGGGGAAACCAGGAAAGGGGAGAACATTTGAAATTTAAATAAAGAAAATATCTAATAAAAAATGGGGAAAAAAGAAATATATACATAGAAACAACAAACAAACAAACAAAAAGAATAGTGTCCAGATGTAAAACAAGTGAATGCTTGTGATTTGGAGTTCCATCTCTCTGATGATCAATGGAGTTAGATAATTTTTCTTATACATGCTAACCATTCACATATCATCTGAGTGATTTCTATTTAAGTATCATCCATATTTTTATTGAGGCCTCTTGGATTTTGCTTTTGAGTTTTTGGTCTTTTGTTCAGTGCCTTAGCTTAGCCTTTGACAGAGAGTTTGTAAGTGCTTTTTCCCAGCATATTGGCTGTCTATCAGATTTTTTAAATTTCTTTACCACCTAAAAGCCTTTTGGTTGGAGATAATCCTAGATGTCTAGTTTTCTTTAGTTTTACATGCTCTGTGGTCTGGTAAAACAACAAAATAGTTCGGGGAGAAAGAGACTGTTCAATGTTTAAGAATATTCACTGTTCTTGTAGAAGGCCCAAGTTGACTTACCAGCTCCCACAGAGAACTCATACCTGTCCTGTCCTTAACTCTGATTGAGGGGATTAGACACAGTTTTCTCCTTCCTGGTGGCTATGTATGCATACAATGCACCTGTATACATAAAGGCAAATGTTTATACAAAATAAAAATAAACTTTAAAATGAAACAGCTCACCCATTCCAATGTCCTGAACCAATGTTCCTACAGTACTTTCAAAGATCCAGACCTTATATTTAAGTTTTTAAATGACTTTAAGTTGATTCTTGTCACTAATATGAGATAGACATATAACACTTCTGGATACAATTGACATGATGATCATATTAATAGTATGCATTAGTTTATCTCTTACTCCCACTAGCATAAATTCAGCACATTCAGATTCCTTGATGGGAGAACTGGTAGCATTGCTCAATTTTTCAAGGAAAAGCTTTAGGAGCCATTATCACAGGTGAATAACAATGTAATCATGTTTCCCTGAACTTACAAATACCAACTAGTAGGATTCATGCCAGGGCTATTAACTTGTAAAATGTGTTTGCTTCCTTGAGAGAATAGATTGAAATTCCTCAACATAAAGAAGTAAATGAAAGAACTACCAAGGTCAGTAGGGAGTCTACTGGGAGAAATAACTCCTGAACTGAGAAATATTTAATCTCATGTAAATAATAGATATACTTTGAGTGTTATATATATGCTATCAAAAGGAATTTTGAGCTAGAATTTACCTGTTTTCTTAGAATTATTTTTTAAGTCACATGAAAGTAAAACTGTTAAAGATTTTTTTTATTACAAAGAGAAATATATTACTCATACACACATACACACACAAAAATCCTAATATTATATTGGACATTACAAGAAAATCAAGCATACAAATGTTTTTTGTCCATAAATGAATTTTTCTATTTAAAATAACATTCTTTTAGTGTTTATGTAAGAACATAAATTTTTAAGACTATTTATATAGCAATAATTTTCTAGAAATATAAAACAGAAATTCTAGTCATTCTTGCATGGTCTTGTAAGCTCATGGATTAAAATGGAAGAGAATGTAACTTACTGGCCTTGATCAGTAAGGAACACCTGTGGCCCATCCTTAGGATGACCTACAAGTTGTAAAATGGCCATGAAATAAGAAGTACAATGTCTAAAGGTATTTCAAGTTCCTTACTTTTTGGAGTTGTTTTTATTACACAACGTAATTTCTGATAGCTACATTATTTCTCAGCACTAAGTAAAGTGCTTGGCACTTGCTTCAAACTGTTTAATGCACTTTATGTTTTTCACTATCAATGAATATGTTAGAAAAGTACTTATTGAAAATACACTATGAACTAAAGATTAAAGATAAGGAACAAATTGCTGATTGAATAGAAATGCATTATATGTTATGGAATTGGGTATCAACTCAAAATTCATAAAATATATATCACAAGTAAAATCATCTTATAATGTACACACTGTATTTCACTAAGTACAGATATAAAAAAATTACAAAGAGAAATCTACATTCAATTAAAACAATAAAATAATTGTCATAATATTAGAACACACATTTCCCAAAATTATTAGTGGTTGGGGGTGTGTATGTTTTCCCTTTTGTTTACATATAACCAAGGAAGGTATTTACATACAACTGATAATACAGTATTTAGTTTTCTCTATGGAATGTCTCTTCCTCTATATCCTCTTCAAGTAATCATCATGTGAGTTTTCCTGATAACTGCATTGAAAATATTTTTATTCAAACATCTGTATTTAAGATCTAATATGTTTACAATATTTTATAAAACTGAAAATACATTTGGAAGGTTTTTTTAATGATTAGTTTATCTAACCTCATTTTAAGAACACAGGTAGAGTATGGTAAATATACAATCATTTTGCCATTGACATAAAAGATAATAAGACAGGTAAGCTAAAGAATGTTCATACTGCTTCATTAATGTTAGGAATCAATCAGGAATAACTAGTTGTCAAAATTCCACTTCTTTAATATTTTTTTCATGCTGCAATTCCAAGTTCCAGTATTTATCTTTCAAGTTTCCTGATTTTGCTGGTATATTAATGCCTTCTTATATGTTATGAAGATTATGGAATTATTTCTATTTATAAGAAGTGTGATGTTTTAACTATGTACTTACCAGATAGCTCTCTATTCTTATTCTATCAAGCCAACTGAGCAAAGCCAGAGCTCAGATTAATTGTTAATTATTTATTTAGCACTTAGCTGTTCTGTAATCCTTATTTTTATTCTTCTGCAAAAGTTGGATGTTATGTTATTATTTTTTTTAATATATATACTGTTACCACAACAAATTCATAGTAAGGTATAAAAAAGAATTAAATTTCATAATACTTAAATAATACTGGTACAGTGGTGAATTAATTAAACTGCTTCTGGTGGGTCTCTTGATCACTGCACCTGCCCAAGAGCTGTCTGGATTCAGGAATGAAAGACACATTCACCAACTAATGTTGATATTCCTTGACTACTATTCAATGATGGGGCACTTCTAAATTTCTCAATAGCAAACACTCCCCTCCGGTATTTCTGTATTAACATATTTTAAAATGTATATTTCATCTCTGCTTCCTCAGACCCAATCAGGGAAGTGGCTTCTAGAGCCTCTTTCCTGGACCATTACATGCTTCTTTCACCCTGCCCAGTCATTGGCTATTTGTAACTTTATTTCCCAATCAGAGCCAATTTGGAAGAGGCTTCCTTTAGTGTCTGAATGCACAGCTTCCCATGTGTTCTGGGAGCCAAATTAAGAAGAAGCATTAGAAACAATTCTACAACATCTCAGCTTTTCTGTCCAAATTAAAAGAAAAAAGAAAAAAATAAGCTGTCTCTTGATACAAATTGAATGTAACATAACAATTATGTAAGTTACAAAGTATTATATATAATTACCATCTAATCTACCATATTTGTTAATTGATAAAGTATTCTACCATCTTTCATAACTTAAAGAGCTTACAATTCTATAAGTGAGTTATGTTTTGACTTTAGCTTTCATTACCACCTGAAAACCATCTTTTCAAATCTATACCATCTCTCAATGCTACACAACTAAAGTTTGAATATAAGACTATAAGTAGTCTTCAGACCCTTCAGAAATCTGAGAACAAATTAAATATTACCTGAATATGTAGGAAGCACAAAAACATAGCTTCCAAAACTTAACCAAATTTGAAGAGACAGCTGACTACTTGTACAGTCCCCCATTCCCCAAAATGTTAGAGCGTCTGTCTTCAGCTTTCTGGCCCAGAACAATCTGACAGGCCTTGAGATGAAGCAGGAACTATAAAGGACTTGTTACTCTGTATTGGCACAGCTGCACTATTTACTATCCTGTATTGTGTGTCCTTTCTTGGACAGTATTTTTTTGTCTGTAGATGAATAGGGAAATTTTTGTCCTGTGGCAATCTGGCCATAACTGGAGCAACTCGACATAGAGATTTGGATGCTCAAATTATTTGAAGAAGAATGGGAAAGCTCTCAGGAGCAGATATGTCTCATTGTCAAATGATTCTTAATAGTGAAATAGGATTAAATGTCTTATTCTGTGAATTTCTGATGTTTTTGAAAATGATCTATGTAAAGTATATTTGAACTGTTAAACCTTAAATATTCTTAGCCATTTTTATTTCAATAATATTGAAAACACTATTATAATTAAATCAAAATCAAATATAGCTATGAGTTTACTATCTGTCCTTTAACTCGTGTTACTTAATCATACTAAACAGTTTGTAAAAACAGCTATTAGAAGGACTGAGTCAAAGCCTTGTATTCATAAGTAAGTTGCATAGGCACAATGCCTGTCTAAGTGTAAAAATATTAATTTCAAATTTTTATCAATATAAGAAATTTATACCAATGAAAACCTTAATTCTGCATCAATCTATAAATTCTGTACCAATATAAAACTATAACTTCAATTTATATCAATTATAAATATTTCTACAAATATAAGATTGTGGCTATATAATGTTTTGCTTAAAAATAAATTTAACAATCTATGACATCTGTTTTTCTCCTGTTCAAATTTATGACCATTTCCAAATTATCCCTTAAAATGACTACCTATCTATAAAATAACCATAATCAGTCACCCAAAGCCAACAGATAGGGATGACGACTTTCCACAACTTCTTCCTGCTTAATAGGGGCAACGAGAAATTCTTTAAAGGGATGAGGAGGGGAGGAAATTTTTTTTCAAAAATGGTTAGACCTAAGAAGACGAGCTTTAGCATCTGTTGTCTAGTCTCTGTATGCTTAGAAGGCTTATGATTAGCTAAAGTTCTGATTAGATCCATCTGAAAGGTTGGATGAAACAAGATCATCCGGAGTCATCAGTAATTCCTTAAGCTATTCTGGAAGCAAGTCTTTGGACACCATTAGAAATCAGGGGGCTGAAACATCATTTAAGCCTCCCCATGATGAATCTGGTCAGAGCTGCAAATTCTTCCATATATGAATCTTACAACCAAAATTTTAGTACTAAAGATATTCATATGTATTATGAAGATGCACAGATCAGTTCTTTGTGCAGGTGAAAGACAACTATGTTTTTATGAGTTACTTTGATCAATAACCAATTGTGACAAATCTTCATTCATGCCATATGAAGGATGGCACGATGAATATTATTCTATGACCAACAAGATATATTGTATTATTTTAGCTGAAGTTTTGGCTACAGATAATTTTATATCTAAGCCAGTTATTGGGATGCTTCCATGCCAAGGAATCAGCAGATCAAGTTATGTATCCTGCTTGATTTTCCTAATATTTTTTCTTTCCTGTAGCCAAGATCTTCAGGGGGTTTTACCCTGTCATATCTGATTCAAATCATTCTGGAAGGGGTCCTAAGCCTTTTCTTCTTGCCTGTCAACACAAATACAGAGTCCCTTTCCTTGGTCAGTAACTGGAAATCATTAAAGGTATAGCATGTCCTCTCTCCCAGAAGAATTTTAATATAACCACCAAATTCATAACCACATGCATTTTGATAAAAATTCCAAAGCAATTACAAGAATCTAAACAAATATTATAATCTGTTGAGATAGTGTTCCTTCACCATCTCCTGTTTTATTCTTACATGATTATTTTTTAATAATGAGATCAAGGCTTAAGTTTTTTCTGAATGAGATAGGTCAATCTCCCTAATTCCTGTTTATGACCTATAATTTAAGATCAAAAGCCTCAAGTATTTATATATCTACGTATACATAATTCCTCCCTTCTATAGAGATTAATAACTCTGTGAGTACACATGTCCCCTTTCTTTTTATATAGTTGCCAAGGCCTAAATTTCTACTGTCTGAGATATGTTAGGCTACCTATTCCCTGCTTATGACCTACAATTTAAGATTAAAAGCCTCAATTATTTATACATCTATGTGATTAACTTTAATTAAATTCCCTTCTACTTACTGTATAAGACTATTTCTATTATCTATTTTTGTTATACCAGGTTAAGTAATCCCAGAAATCCCATGTAGATTTGAGATCAAAGACTTGGATTTTTTACTTCATGTACACTTAAAAACATTTAAACAGTTAGCATTATACTCCCTTCTGTCCATAAAAACAATTAAATCAAACTTTATATATCCCAATCCTTTATTTATCCGGTTGTAGGAAGCAGCAGTTTCCATTATCTGCATCTCTCTGCCTTGCTCTGAACAGTCATCCTGTCTCTTTGCACAGCAGGGGCTCTCAGCATCCGTGAGCTCAAAATCTTTGTACTAGTGAACTATGGGAAGAAATCTCCATGTGGCTCAGGCAAAATCTATAGCATCTTAAGAAGCCAAATCACCCCTCCTCCTAATCTTATATCCCCCAACATATCAAAGAGAAAGTTAGTGGAATTAATAATTTTGAGCATAAAATTCCACCTATCTTGTTGTTTAACATATTACATATCCTTTATTAAATACCTTACTTTGTTTTAAGATGAAAATAAGGGAACCAGAGCCTTCTAAACTACTGTGCAAGAACCTCTACTATTTACTTTTAACTTATACTCAGTCATGTATGTACTCAAGAGTTACATGTATTAAACACTTATAAAGTGCTGAGGAAATACATGGGTAATATCTCTAATCTCATACTTGAAAATAACTGCCATGTGTATTCATTTTCTCCAAGTTCACATTTCATAAAATTTCCTTAAAAAGCATGCTGTGTTTGCTTTACCAAATACTTTGGCCTTTATTTTAATGTATACATGTTTTAAATTAACCCCTGCCTAACATCGTAAGCATTACAAATACCTGTTCTCATTCTCCAACAAGTTAAAGACTACACAAATACATGCAAGATTGTTTGAGTGTATTAAACAGCCCATTGTACTCTGACATAACTGTAACTTTATTTTTAACATTTATTTATATTTTAAAGGTGTATTTTCTTTTCTGGATTCACATTTATGCAATTAAAACAGGTTTTGAAATTTGCATAAATAATATTTGTGTAGTCAGAGAGAGAAACTGTATATTATAATTAAATGTCATGCAATAAGACAACCAACATTTTTAGATTAGGAATGGTATTTTTCAAATACATAATAAAATAAGTTAATAAATCCACCACTTTTGTTCTAAACAGTCTCTAAATGAGACACAGTGAATAAAGACTGAAATGTGCTCAAGTGTTAAGAGAAAACAACCTCAAAGCAGTAGGCAGTCAGTGTACATGTTGAACTGAATGTGAGCTAAAATTTTCCATTTCTTTGTTCTTCTGTTATAATGTATTTTTAAAATTGTGGTATTATTACATTCTTTCCTCCAACTCCCTTTCCTCTCCAAACCTCTCCCATGTATCCTGTTTGCAACTTCTATAATTAATGGCTTCTTTTATTGTTATTTTATGTCTTATTACATTATTAAGAGGCTAAGTAACTGACCCAAAGCCTATTGGGATATCTTTAATATTGACAGTTCACTGATGAACAAAATCGAGAAAAATATTAGGGATAATACTAGAATTAATATGTTATGTTGCTTTCTGATTTCTTATAAAAAGTATCAATGAAATACATGGCTTTGGATGGCTGTGAAACACTTTATCAGACATGTCTCAGTATGTACTATGAGTTAATCATCAGTATTTTATTATTGTTATCAGAAAAACCATGTCAGAAAAAAAAAACAGAGGAAAACAAATGTTTAAGCTCTCAGGTGTAGAGTTTCCTGCTATACATAAGTTTTCTGTCCTACCTTAAAATATTTAATTCATATTAAAGGGACCCTGATTCAATTTGTCATTAGAAATGACTGCTGTGCCCAGCTTTCATCAGTAAAACTTCCCACTGTAGCCAGCCATGGTTAATAAAGAAAGCCACAGCTAAACCCTAGAGTTCAGAATAGGTAATAGTGGAATGTTCTGATCTAAGAAAGACAGTTATAGCTTCCCTTCCAAGTCTTTTTTTTTTTTTTTTAGATGTTTTCTTTATTTACAATATCTCCTTTCCCAGGTTCCCCTCCAAAAAAGGAAAAAAAAGAAAGGAAAAGAAAAGAAAAGAAATAAAATAGAATAAAAATAAAAAACTAAAAACTAAAAGAAAGTCCTGTTCCCTCCTCACTCGATACTCCTGCTTACTGGTCCTGGCATTCCCCTAAACTGGGGCATAGATCCTTCACAGGGCCAAGGGCCTCTCCTCCCATTGATGACAGACTTGGCCATCTTCTGCTATACGTATGTTGCTGGAGCCAATAGTCCCATCATGTGTACTCTTTGGTTGGTGTTTTAGTCCCTGGGAGCTCTGAGGGTACTAGTTAGTTGATATTGCTGTTTGTCCTAAGTGGCTGCAAACCCTTCAGCTCCTTGGATCCTTTCTCTAGCTCCTTCTTTGGGGACCCTGTGCTCAGTCCAATGGATAGATGTGAGCCTCTACTTATGTATTAGTCAGGTACTGACAGAGCCTCTCAGAAGACAGCTATATCAGGCTTCTGTCATCCAGCACTTGCTGGCATTCACAATAGTGTCAAGATTTGATGATTGAATATTGGAAGGATTCCCATGTGGAACAGTCTCTGAATTGTCCCTCCTTTAGTCTCTGCTCCATAATTGGTTCTACAACTACTTCCATGGGTATTTTGTTCCCCCTTTTAAGAAGGAACAAAGTATCTACACTTTGGTCTTCCTTCTTCTTGAGTTTCTTGGGGGTTTGTGGTTGTACTTTGTGTATTCTGATCTTCTGGGCTAATATCCACTTATCAGAGAATGCATACCATGTGTGTTCTTTTTTGTTTGGGTTACCTCATTCAGGATGATATTCTCCAGATCCATCCATTTCCCCAAGAATTTCATCAATTCATTGTTTTTAATAGCAGAGTAGTACTCCATTGTGTAGATGTATCACATTTTCTGCATCCATTCCTCTGTTGAGGGACATCTGGGTTGTTTACAGTTTCTGGCTATTATAAATAAGGCTGCTATGAACATAGTGGAGCATGTGTCCTTATAACATGTTGGAGCATCTTCTGGGTATATGCCCAGGAGTGGTATAGCTGGGTCCTCTGGTGGTACTATGTTCAATTTCCAGAGGAACTGCTAAATGCTAAACTGATTTCCAAAGTGGTTGTACCAGCTTGCAGTCCCACCAGCAATGAAGGAGTGTTCCTCTTTCTCCACAACTTCTCCAGCATCTGCTGTCACCTGAGTTTTTTATCCTAGCCATTCTGACTGGTGTGAGGTGGAATCTCAGGGTTGTTTTGATTTGCATGTCCTTGATGACTAAGGATGTTGAACATTTCTTTAGGTGCTTCTCAGCTATTTGGTGTTCGTTGGTTGAGAATTCTTTGTTTAGCTCTGTACCCCATTTTTAAGGGACATGAATGGAAGGGGAGACTAGAAGAATAAAAAGACCCAGAGGATGAGAGGTGTGTAGCAAGAAGCTGTCTTTTATCCACTATGATATAAACCTGTCACTCATGAACTCATAGCAGTTGTAGTTATCTGTTTAACCCTTTACAAGTCTAGACTTGTCAAGTTTTCTTAATGGATGGGGAGGTACCTGTGAAACACCACCCACCCCTGAGGGACTACTAGCAATGAATGGTTTTGAACAGAGGGATGGTAAACCATTTTATTCGGTGGTATAGCCAGTAATAAGTTGCAATTGCTCTAGCAAAAAACCCAAAATCCAAAACACAGTAATAAACTCTAATTAAACTCATATTGCTACACTACAAAAGAAATCAGGAAATTAGGAAGGAGACTTGCTGAGAAGTGCTTCAGTGGGAGAAGGAGGGTGCGTGGAAAGACAAAAGAGGTAGGTTAAACAATTTAAAAAAATTATTTGAGTTTATAAAACAATCATTAAAGAGTTTAAAAAATTAAGGTGAACAAGAATGCACTTTTATTTTTTTTGAAAAATAACTTAATTGAATGAATGTATGTTCTTATGTTATCCAAGTTTGAGCCTCTGTACTAATTTAAGTGATGTAAAGATTTTACTCCATGTGAAAACCATTCTGCACATTATATCCATGGCTATATGTCTATTTCATCCTCAATATCAGCTTAATTTTATATTTATTAAAAATTAATCCTGTCCAAAGCTGAAACAAAAATGTGATCCTTAGGACTAAAGCTAAAATACTGTAAGCAATACATAAGTAATTATTGCATAATATTAAAGTTTAAAGAATAAGTGTCCATTAGTCTGTATTGTTATAAATAATTAACAACTAAAAAAGAGAAAGGACATAGGTATAGAGCCCAGGGAATATATCTAAATAATAAATATAAAAATAGTGAATTATCATTTTACTTCAGATATAATTGCTTCAGGCGATATCCATGGGTTAGTAGGTAAACCTAATTTAATGCGCCAAAGTTTCATGATAATTCAGGAAGATTCACATAGCTTCAAGGTATTTTCTCCAGGAAAATTATAACAACCTTCGCTTTCCACTGTCTTGGGGCTGGTTCCCTGAACAGACCTTGGGCACAAGTTCCACAGTCATTCCCACAACACCCAGAGGAAGCTCCACTCGGAGGTGCTAACATGCCTAGGATCAGAGGTGAGGAGGACACAACATCTGTCCCAACATTGGGAGTAACTGGGTCCAGCAGGACCAGGCACATAGGAGCTCTGCCAGCCCAGTGGCTCAGGTTACTCCTGGTATGTCTGGGTTGGCAAGTGCCCTGAGCAGACCTTGGGTGCAAGCTCCACAGCCAGTCCCAAAACACCCAGAGGAAGCTCCACT